>NC_142931.1:11470570-11478070 GCF_046866305.1 Octopus bimaculoides | reverse complement strand
AACAAAAATTAATAAATGAAAAGAAAAGCCAAAGTGTTCGTATTTGACTACATAAGCTCAGGCATGGCTGTGTGGCTAAGACATTCACCTAGTAACCACAAGGTTGTGGGTTCACTCCCACAGTGCAGCACCTTGGAAAGGTGTCTTCTGTTGTAACTTCAGGCTAAGCAATGCATTGTGAGAGAATTTGGGAGATGGAAACTATATGTAGAAGCCTATCATAAACGTACAGGTATGTATGTATGCGTGTGTGTTTGTTTCCTTCCCCCCACTCGACAACAGGTGTTAGTTTGTTTACATCCCCATAACTGAACAGTTCAGTTTCAGAGACCAATAGCATCAGTACCAAAATTAAAATATAAGTACTAGGGTCGGTTTGTTTGACTAAGCTCTTCAAAGCAGTGCTCCAGTATGGTCACTGTCCAATGAATGAAACAAGTAAAAGATAAAAGATAGGGTCAAAAGGAAGGGCCGGTGCCAAAGTCCTTTGCTGGCACACAGAGACCAAAGAATTCAATATGGCTGATGTTCCTCTTGGACAACTGCAAGAAAAAATGGTCAGGGGAGATATTTTAGAAGGTCAACAGATGGGGGTAAAAGGACTGGATGAAGTAGTTAGCACAGAACCTGTGAGGATGATACAATAAGGTGATGAGAAGATGAAAGACAATGCAGTGATGAGAATCTGAATGAGCGTGAATGAGATCAGCCAGTATCAAAAAGAGCAGAGGCCATTATAGTAGTGGTACAAAAAGACAGAAGGAGGAGACACAGCAAATTTGTGGGATAGAAGTTTGGGTAAGTAGGGTAAGAGTTATAAAACCCTGATTTATGAATTCAATTCTTGAACAAAAATATTCTTTTAGCTATATTGGCCATCACCAGCACTTATTTCAGTCTGGTACTTATCTCAGTTATCTGTATCTACTAGATCACAACACACTCACACACACACACACACACACATTAATATATCTGTATCTACATACACACACACACATAAATCTATCTATCTATCTATACACACACACACACACTTATTTATATATATATATATATATATATATATATATATATATATATATATATATATATATATATATATATAGGGAGAATTCACAAAAAAATAACAGACAAAGAGAGGTGATGTAGAGAACAAACAGATGTATTAGTATAATGCTCGGGAATTGAAAAGGTCTTTAACATTTCGAGCCTACACTCTTCAACAGAAAGGAACACAGAAAGAAACAAGGAGAGAAAAAAAATGTGTGTAGTGGTTAGCGATCTATCATGGCTATATATATATATATATATATATATATATATATATATATATATATATATATATATATATATATACATATACATACATAAATATCTCTATATCTATATACACATACATACATAAATACATCTATCTATCTATATGTATATACATACACACACATATAAACACAGCCTTCTGCCTGGCCAGCTCTTGTCAAACCCACAAATGTATAGATTTCCAGACATGTACATGCATGCATACACACAGATATAAATTTGCACACACATACACACACAATTACACATGTACACACACACTCATACGCATATATACATACATGATAGACAAATATGTGTGTCACACTATGACATCTGAATAGCTAAGAAACTGTTAGGAATGTATGGTAAACAAAACCACAAAATAACATTAACAACCCAACCATTATGTTTAATTCCCTCCACTCCACTCCCACATTACCCCTTCCCTGTGGACATTGACATTTAAATGTTCTTAACTAAGCATCCATAGTTGGAGGTGAAAAGGGGCAAGGATCAGGGACACGGCTCTTCTTCCATGAATGCATCCTATGTCAAAAATATTCTGGTTACAGATTACTGTAGATCCTGGGGCTGTTTGTGGATTTTACCTGGGTGATAAATGTTCAGTTTTATTATTTCTTCTGGTAAACTGTATTGAAGGAAGTTAAATGAATAAAACAAATGACCCAACCATTTAATAAAGGATAAAGTATACATATAGGTGCAGGCATGGCCGTGTGGTAAGAAGCTTGCTTCCCGGCCACATGGTTCCAGGTTCAGTCCCACTGTATAGCACCTTGGGCAAGTGTCTTCTACTATAGCCTCGGGCCAACCAAAGCCTTGTGAGTGGATCTGGTAGATGGAAACTGAAAAGAAGCTCATCGTATATATTTATATATACATATATATATCTACACACACACACACACACACACATATATATATATACACACACACACACATATATATATATATACATACATATATGTATGTGTGTCATTCTTCTGCTCTTCTTCAATTATAGGAACTGTTTTATGCCCTTAACCATACAAGTTATGAGATGAGGTGACCTATACTTTTGTTGGTACCATGAAAAAGAGCACCCAATACATTCTATAAGGTGGTTGGTGTTAGGGAGAGTGTCCAGCCATAGGAATCATGTCAAAATATACAGTGGAGTATGATGCCATCCTCCAACTCCTCAGATCAGGTCAACTCATCTAACTCATGTCAGCATGGAAACCAGATGTTAAATGATAATGATTAATGAATGAATGATGAATTTATTAATGGACAATTAAGCATACTTTTGAAGTCTGGCAGTATACAACTGGCACCAATTCCATACTTACCGAAAAGCCAAACCCCTCCCAGCAATTTTTCCCTGTATAAGTTTCAAAATAAAACATGGATCGGGAGGGGAACTTCAACATCATATAATTGCAGCTGAAAAATATTATTAATCAGGTAATAATGGTTCCAAATTTTGGCACAGGACCAGGATCTGCAGAGGAAGGAACAAGTTGATTACATTGACCTCCATTGCTCAACTGATAGTTATTTTATTGACCCAGAAAGGATGAAAGGTAAAATTGATCATCATCATCATCGTTTAATGTCAGCTTCCATGGTTTGACTGAAGACTGGCAAGCCAGATGGCTGCACCAGGCTCCAATCTGATCTGGCAAAATTTCTATAGCTGGATGTCCTTCCTAACGCCAACCACTCCGAGAGTGTAGTGGGTGCTTTTTACGTGTCACCAGCACAGGAGCCAGTCAGGTGGCACTGGCATCGACCACGTTTGGATGGTGCTTTTTATGTGTCACCGGCACAGGAGCCAGTCAGGTGGCAATGGCATCAACCGCGTTCGTACGATGCTTTTTACATGCCACTGGTATAGGGAGCCAGTCAGGTGACACTGGCATCGGATACGTTCGGCTGGTGCTTTTTACATGCCACTGGCACAGGAGCCAGTTGTGGGGGGTACTGGTATCGACCACGTTCGGATGGTGCTTTTTATGTGCCACTGGAGCGGGAGTCAGTCAGGGGGCACTGGCATCGACCACGTTTGGATGGTGCTTTTTACATGCCACTGGTATAGGGAGTCAGTCAAGTGGCACTGGCATCAGACACGTTTGGATGGTGCTTTTTACATGCCACCTGAGCGGGAACCAGTTGGGGGGCACTGGCATCGACCATGTTTGCATGGTGCTTTTTAGATGCCATCGGTACGGGGAGCCAGTCAGGTGGCACTGGCATCGACCAATGCTTGAATGGTGCTTATGACGTGCCACTGGCATGGATGCCAGGCAAGTGCTATTAGCATTGGCCACAACTACGATTTCCATTTTGATTTTTGACTTATTTTATTGACCCCGAAAGAATGAAAGGCAAAATTGACATTGATGGAATTTAAACTCAAAATATATAAAGATGGATGAAATGTTACTAAGTATTTTTCCCAGCATGCTAATGATTCTACTGGCTTGCTGCCTCATTAATCAAGTAATATTAGACGTTTTTTTTGGGTTTTTTTTAACTACTATTTAACCCTGATTATTTTTTTTAACTCTTAAGATACCATGTGACTCCAATCCACCCAAGACCATTCTTGCTTCCAGGATACACACTTCCTGCTGTAAAATTATCTTAATTAAAACCTTACACCAAAATGTCATGTTAAATCATATTTTCAAAACCAGCTTAGGCTTAATTATGACAAAGTTATTTTACTAAATACTTTGATATTTTCAAAATTAACTGAAGATTATTCTGTCAAATGTATTCCTTATTTATTCGCATTGTTCTTAATTAATCATGCAGTATCTCATAGCTTCAAGATTTCTATGATGTAATTGTTTATTTATACAATATTATAGTGCAGTGGTTCCCAAGATGTGGTCCGTGAACCCCTGGTGGTCTGCAAAAGTAATACTGGGGGGGTCCATGAACTAAATTCAAAATTTCATATATATATATATATATATATATATATATTCATGTATGTATGTATATGTGTGTGTGTGTGTTTGTGTGTGTGTGTTTGTGTGTGTGTGTGTGTGTAAATAAGTAACAAGGATGTACAAGCAACTATACTTTACAGCCGGTTCAGTCAAATAATATAAATAATATATATATACATGTGTATATATATATATATATATATATAAATAATATATATATACATGTGTATATATATATATATATATATATATATATATACATATATATATATATATACATATGTATATATATATATATATATATATATATATATATATATATATACATATGTATATATATATATATATATATATATATATATACATATGTATATATATATATATATATATATATATATATATATATACATATGTATATATATATATATATATATATATATATATATATACATATATATATATATATATATATATATACATATGTATATATATATATATATATATATATATATATACATATGTATATATATATATATATATATATATGTATATATATACATATGTATATATATATATATATCTATATATATATATATATACACATGTGTATATATATATATATATATATATATATATATATATATATATATATATATATATATATATATATATCCAACCCATCCCAGCATGGAAAGTAGATGTTAAACAGTGATGATGATGCTAGTGATATATATGTATACACACATAAGGATAAGCATATTAAAAGGGCTTTGTGGGAAAACTCATTTAAATAAAAGGGGTCCCAAGTAGTGAAAAGTTTAGGAATTACTGTTATAGGATGTGTGCGAGGGGCCGGATCTGGCCCCTTTGAACATAAAACATATAGAATATTTTGGCTGGATATGGCTGGACTCAATGCTAAAAGGTTAAACATGCTAACACCAACCTTACTGAATGGAAGGACAGCCATGGCTAGAATATGGACAAAGCATTCCTATACATCTTGGTTACATTTGAGACACTGGTTTGTTAGATAGGAACTGAATGAGTCTTACTGAGAAATAGTATCATACTGTATTGACACAAAATGGAAAAATTGAAGTGGTGGACTGTACACATTTGTGTCAATTCTGGTTATAGAGTGGTACTTATTTTATTGATACCTGAGACTCTAATGGGATTTGAACCTGGAACGTAGTTGCACCATAACTAAAGTCATTTAGTTTGATATTTTGTACTTTTTTGTGTTTCTGATCCAATGTCCTTACCTCAGGAATGTAACAACAGAAAGTCAATTTCCTATTTAATTGAAATGTTGATATAAGAAAATGATATAAAACAAAAACATACCTTTCTTTAATATAAAACCTGATTGCGTGTATAAATCTGATTGTTTGAATATATGTGTACATGTATGTGCTCACATACATATGTACATACACACACATTTATGTGGTAGTCTAATGTACGCTAGTTACCAACAGAAATAGGTGTGTGTGTGCATGTGAATAGATAGAGAGATAAAAAGATTTATGGATGGATAGATAGACAGATAGATAAAAGGATAGATGAATAGATAGACAGACAGATGGATAGATAGACAAATAGATAGATAGAGATGGATAGATAGACAGATAGATAGATAGATAAATGCATAGAAGAATGTTCCTAGTGGAATATTTTGATAATCAAAATCTTAAACACCAATTTCTTTGCCAAAAAACACTGACTTCATTCACTCTTCACTATTAACTAGCGCAATTCTAGTGCACTTCATTAGAAATATAATCTATCTTTCGTTTATTTAGTGATTTTCTTACTTTTAAGGTTGAAGCACTGTTATTGGATAGCTTATTTACACAGACACAGAATACCTTATTTACCTCAGAACAATCTGGAGTATAAATACATAACATTAAGCACCAGAAGGAGACGCTTAATACACACACATACCCACACAACCCAAAGTATTAGTCTATGTTGGCAATTAATTTGCAATATAAAGGTTCGCTAAGTGGGTGATGTTCAGAGATAAAGAGGTGATGGTGGTGCTGGCGGGGCGGATGCTAGATTATGGTCAGAGAAATTTCTACCCAGAAACAAACACACGACTAAAAATAAATAACCCTATCTACTACCAATGTATCAGTTTACATTCTTCCAACTCCATGAGTTTACTTTCAATTAACATTAAGAAAGAAAAAATAAAGAAAAGAAAAAAGGAGAGAGAGAGAAACAGAAAGAGAGGGGAGATTGGTTCAGAAACATAGCAAAAAAAAAAAAAAACGATATGTAGAAAAGAAGTAAGGCTTGAAAAATTTATTTCCTAAGAGATTATAGAATAAAAATTTATTAAAAAATTCATAAATACAAAATATTTTGCTTCTGGCTTGTTATTAATTTTAATTTAAAATCATGATAATTAAACATTATTTAGTAATAATTGAACGAGTAGAGAGAGCCATTATGTGTAAGGCCTGCTCAAGTTCACATTTTCTTCCCTTTAGAAAATATAAAATTCATGTTACAGTGTTTCAGAGAGCTTACACTATAAAATACACGATTCCCCAAATGGTTACAGCTATTACAAGGGAGATAATCATTTTGTCATAATATTTGGCAGAATTTGAAATTAAAATTAAGGAATTATAAGGAAAAAGTTTGTTTAACTTTTTTTTGTTGTTGTTTCCTTAATACAAAGTTCTTAAAATTTCTAATCATTGGTAGTCTAGCACTGTTTCATTGTTTTTGGAAACCACCAGCATGACATTACCTGTGACATATCAATTGGACATTTTATGAATTGAAATATTTTGCTAAAAGTGAAATAGTAATTTTTCCAATTGTTCTGTCAGTTCAAGGTGAATAAAGGGATTTAGACATTCACATTTTCTCCAAAGGCATGACCAAAGTAAACAAACAAAAACCAGAGTAAACAAACAAAAACCAGAGTAAACAAACAAAAACCATAGCCATCACTTGCAAGTAAATAAAACCTGGTAGCATGTACAATGCTTTGTTTTAGGTACCTCTGTAGTTGCAAACAGACATGGACAGCCCCTTGGCTTTCTCTCCTTTGACTTCATAGAACAGGGGTCGACAAAGTGGTCGATATTGACCCCTGGAGGTTGATGGGACAATTTAAGGGGTTGATGAACGCACATCTACTTAATTATTTATTTATTTATTTTCAAGTACATGCCTGGGGGTCGATGGGGGGTGGTCAATGATT
>NC_142931.1:11463070-11465570 GCF_046866305.1 Octopus bimaculoides | reverse complement strand
ACGAGGTTGATTAAATAGCCATGTAGAGGCTCCCTCTCGTTAGCTCTGTCTTACACAATTAATTCCAGATGGTGTAGAGAAATAAGTAAATAAACCCCAGTAAATTAAAAAAACAAGCATAAAACCTTCAAAAGTCTGTACCAGCAAGTAAGGCAAGGACTTGCTCCCTTGGCCAACCAACAACAAACAGCTAATCTATAATTAATTCTTGACTTACCTTCTTTTTAAAGTTTAGGTGCCATTGTAAACATATCAACAAGGTTTTGTAGGGTTTGTAGGCAACATGATGGCGGTGGTGGTGATGGTGGTGTTGATGGCAGTGGTGGCGGTGGGTAGAGGTGACTGATGGTGATGATGTATGGAAAGGACCCTGTTCTACTTCTTCCCTCACATAATATATGACAAGGAACAGCCTCTCACCTGCTACACCCCATCCCTGAATATTGGCAAACTTAGCATATAGTTGAGGGTGTAGGTGTAACGGTGAGGTGGTGGTGGTGGTGTAGAGTGAACGAGGGAGGAAGGTGGTGGAAGGGTGAGGAAAGGGGCTGAGTTCTGGTTGAGAACTAGAACACAGAAGGGTGCCATGAAAACAAGCAAGATTGTAGATATGTGATAGTCAGATAATCAGACAGAATAATACAACTAGACTTCATCACTGAAATAAAAATGAAAAATGTAAAGGAAAAAACAAAAATTAAAAAAGGAAAGAGAGAGAGAGATGATTGCTTTTGGTTTAAGGTAAATGGGTGGTGTGCATATATATATATATATATATATATATATATATATATATGCGATACACACACACACATATATATACATATACACATATATAGATGTGCGCACGTATACACACACACACACACACATATACATATACACATATATAGACATGTGCATGCACACACACACATACATAAACTAAGGTGATGGAGACTGACAAATCAAATATGGTGGCAAGTTGGGGAAATAATTTACCTTTAACCTCCTTTTCTGCTAAAACAAATAAACAGGTAACAAATTAGAATTATGACTTTCAATCCCCCTAGTTGTCTGTCTGTCTGCTTGTGTGTGTGTGTGTGTGTGTGTGTATGTGTGTGTGTGAGTGTATATGCATATAAACAATAACACTGAAAATTGAGATGTAGCATTATCACTGAGTAAATGTAACTAATAAAAATCATCATCATCATCGTTGTTTAACGTCTGCTTTCCATGCTGGCATGGGTTGGATGGTTTTACTGAGGACTGGTGAAACCAGATGGCTACACCAGGCTCAATCTGATCTGGCAAAGTTTCTAACACCAACCACTCTAAGAGTATAGTGGGAGCTTTTTCGTGCCACCGGCACGAGGGCCAGTCCGGCGGTTCTGGCAACGACCATGCTCAAAAGGTGTTTTTTACGTGCTACCTGCACAGGGGCCAGTCCGGCAGCACTGGCAATGACCATGCTTGAATGTTGTTTTTCATGTGCTGCCAGCTCATGTGCCAGTAAGGTGATGCTGGCAAAGTTCACACTTGAATGGTATTTTTTACGTGCCACCGGCATGGGAACCAATCCGTGGCCCTGGCAACAATCATGGCTAAACTAAATTTCAAAATTTAAATACTACATCACAATTTCTACTAATTCCCCTCACACCCCACACCCTTTCCACGTTTCTTCTTATTCTTTATCGATTTGATAAATCCTTCCAAACTGGTCAGAAGGATAACTAAATAAAGGAAGTCAGCCATAGCTTAATAATAATAATAATAATCCTTTCTACTATAAGCACAAGGCCTGCATATTTGGTGGAGCCATTTACATTAGCCCCTAGTAATCAACTGGTACTTACTTTATTCTTTTCTACTCTAGGCACAAGGCCCCAAATTTTTATATTGGTGGGGGAGAGTAGTCGATTAGATCAACTCCAGTACGTAACTGGTACTTAATTTATTGACCCCAAAAGGATGAAAGGCAAAGTTGACCTTGACAGAATTTGAACTTAAAATGTAAAGACATGAAATGCTGCTAAGCATTCTGGCCGGCATGCTAATGATTCTGTGAGCTAAATAATTTAATAATAATAACAATAATCCTTTCTACTAAAGGCCCAGGGCCCGACACTTTGGGAGAGGGGGGGTAAATCAATTACATTGACCCCAGTACTCAATTGCACTGGTGTAGCTGGAGGGTGGAGGGGTCAGTAGGGGCGGTACTTTCCATTCTGTTGTAGGCAATTTGTGCTTTTTGTGGGGGTTTGGGGGCGGCAAACAGAAGAGCAGCCCCAGGTGGGAGACACTCTAGCTATGCTAGTGCTCAACTAGTAATTATTTTATCGATCCTAAAAGGATGAAAGGCAAAGTCGGCTCCAGTGACATTTGAAATCAGAACTCGAAGACGGACGAAATGCAGGTAAGTATTTCGCCTAGTGTGCTAATGATTCTGCCAGCTCACCACCTTAATAATAATTAATAATAATTAATAATAATAATAATAATAATAATAATAAAT
>NC_142931.1:11313588-11462570 GCF_046866305.1 Octopus bimaculoides | reverse complement strand
AAACGGCCACGCTCGAAATGGTGTCTTTTATGTGCCACCCGCACAAGCCAGTCCAGGGGCACTGGCAACGATCTCGCTCGAAAATCCTACAGGAGCCAGTCAGGCGGTACTGGCAACGGCCACGCTCAAAATGGTGCATCTCATGTGCCACCCGCACAAGAACCAGTCCAGGGGCACTGGCAGCGATCTTACTTGGCTTGCCGGGTCTTCTCACGCACAGCCCATTTCCAAAGGTCTCGGTCCGTAGTCATCGCCTCGGTGAGGCCCAATGTACGAAGGTCTTGCCTCACCACCTCAGCCCAGGTCTTCCTGGGCCTACCTCTTCCACGGGTTCCCTCAACTGCTAGGGTGTGGCACTTTTTCACGCAGCTATCCTCCTCCATTCTCACCACATGTCCATACCAGCGCAATCGTCTCTCTTGCACGCCACAACTGATGCTTCTAATGTTCAGCTTTTCTCTCAAGATACTTACACTCTGACGGGTATTCACATTGACATTACACATCCAACGGAGCATACTGGCTTCATTCCTTGCGAGCTTACGTATGTCCTCAGCAGTTACAGCCCATGTTTCACTGCCATGTAGCATGGTTGTTCGTACGCATGCGTCATACAGTCTGCCTTTTACTCTGAGTGAGAGTCCCTTTGTCGCCAGCAGGGGTAAGAGCTCTCTAAACTTTGCCCAGGCTATTCTTATTCTAGCAGCTACACTTTCAGCGCACCCACCCCCACTACTAACTTGGTCGCCCAGATAGCGGAAGCTATCGACTACCTCTAGTTTTTCACCCTGGAATGAGATAGAAGTTGGGGGGTGAAAAACTAGAGGTAGTCGATATATATATATATATACATATATATATATACATATATATATATATATATATATACATATATATATATATATATATATATACATATATATATATATATATATATATATATATATATATATATATACATCATCATCATCATCATCGTTTAACGTCCGCTTTCCATGCTAGCATGGGTTGGACGATTTGACTGAGGACTGGTGAAACCGGATGGCAACACCAGGCTCCAGTCTGATTTGGCAGAGTTTCTACAGCTGGATGCCCTTCCTAACGCCAACCACTCAGAGAGTGTAGTGGGTGCTTTTACGTGTCACCCGCACGAAAACGGCCACGCTCGAAATGGTGTCTTTTATGTGCCACCCGCACAAGCCAGTCCAGGGGCACTGGCAACGATCTCGCTCGAAAATCCTACAGGAGCCAGTCAGGCGGTACTGGCAACGGCCACGCTCAAAATGGTGCATCTCATGTGCCACCCGCACAAGAACCAGTCCAGGGGCACTGGCAACGATCTTACTTGGCTTGCCGGGTCTTCTCACGCACAGCCCATTTCCAAAGGTCTCGGTCCGTAGTCATCGCCTCGGTGAGGCCCAATGTACGAAGGTCTTGCCTCACCACCTCAGCCCAGGTCTTCCTGGGCCTACCTCTTCCACGGGTTCCCTCAACTGTTAGGGTGTGGCACTTTTTCACGCAGCTATCCTCCTCCATTCTCACCACATGTCCATACCAGCGCAATCGTCTCTCTTGCACGCCACAACTGATGCTTCTAATGTTCAGCTTTTCTCTCAAGATACTTACACTCTGACGGGTATTCACATTGACATTACACATCCAACGGAGCATACTGGCTTCATTCCTTGCGAGCTTACGTATGTCCTCAGCAGTTACAGCCCATGTTTCACTGCCATGTAGCATGGTTGTTCGTACGCATGCGTCATATATATATATATATATATATATATATTTACACACACACCCAAGCACACACACACTGTTGATTCAACAAGAAGTAATAAATTACATAAGTGTAGAGTATCTTTAATACAGTATAACTGAAAGACATATAATGTCAGTACTCCAAGTTACATGTTTCCGATCATTCAGAAACATGCAATCCAAACCTGTTTTCCCTTGTAAAATCTGCTGTTTCAATATATTTTGAAAGACATGTAAAATACACCATTTTGAGCATGGCTGTTGCCAGTACCGCCTGCCTGGCCTTCGTGCCGGTGGCACGTAAAAGCACCCACTACACTCTCGGAGTGGTTGGCGTTAGGAAGGACATCCAGCTGTAGAAATCCTGCCAGATCAGATTGGAGCCTGGTGCAGCCATCCGGTTCACCAGTCCTCAGTCAAATCGTCCAACCCATGCTAGCATGGAAAGCAGACGCTAAATGATGATGATGATGATGATGATTATATGAAAGTTATGAAGTAAACATCTTTTGTGGGTGACATGTGCTGAAAAACAGTTACTTCGAGCTCATGTTCTTCATTTATGTGAGTATCATCATTTAACATGCACTTTTCAATGCTTGCATGGTCCAGATGGAATTTATCGAGGCAGATTTTCTGCAGCCAGGTGTGCTTCCTATTGCCAACCCTCATCTGCTTCCAAGCAAGGGAATATTTCTGCCATGAAAACCAGACATGTTTTCATGGCAGACTGGAAGCAAAGGACACTGATCGTATGTCAGCGATGCTTGTTTACAACTATTGTACCATGATGAGACAAGGAGAGTCATGAACTAAAGAAAGAACGCCATCTATTGGAACAAAAAAGATAAGATCCAAACAAATATATTACTACTTCTTTCCTAAGACATTTTGTCAAGTGTATGTGGGGGGAGGAGAGGTGCATGCATTTATGGGATTAAAATTACTTGAAATTGGATAGATAGACAATGGTACTGGAAGTGTTGAAAACAGTACCAGAAAGTGAGCATATGGAAGTTTTCCTGAAGCATGTGATGGATTTATGCTGAAGTAAAAGCTTGGGACTGTAAAGACAGCATTTAAATGCTTGTTTTTTGAGGAGGAACCATGTCTCCTGTCAGGTAGTGCAATGGTAAGCACATTTGTCAGGCTATAAAAAGTGCTTGGTTTCATTTTTATGAGGCAATGTGTTATTCTATACTTTTCAACTCTTGTTTATAAATGTCAGTGTGTATATATGAGTATAGGGTATGTATGTATAACAGTGTGGTTAAGAAGCTTGCTTCCCAACCATGTGATATCAGGTTCAGTCTCACTGGGTGGCACCTTGAGTTTCTTTTACTATATCCATGGGGCCAACCAACTCTTTGTGAGTGGAGTTGGTAGACAGAAACCAAAAAAACTGTTGCATGTATGCGTGTGTATGTATCTTTGTCTTGATATTAAATGGTGGTTCCAAACGAGAGTTACCATCATACAACTTATATCATTCGTTTCTAGTTTTCTGTGCAAAACACATCTGACCACTGAGTAATATTACCCTGATTGGAAATAGGTGAGGGTTGGCAACAAGAAGGGTGTCTGGCTATAGAAAATATGTTTCAATGAAATTCACCTGACTCAATCAAGCCATGGAAAAATGGACATAATATGATACTGACAATATATTATCTGAAAAAATAATTATTATCGACAGAAGCAGCATTAATACCAAAAGATAATATTTCTATATTTATTATCTGCCTAGAGTTATCTTCACTTCAACAAAGCTAGACAAGATCATATTAGGTCACAATACTGGTCTTTTGGTTATCATACAGTGGGTTCTTACTCGGAGTTTTAGCCACAAAAAGATTAGAAATATACCTTTGAGTTGAAGATAAAAATGTGGAGGCGCGTGGCTTAGTGGTTAGGGTGTCAGCACCATGATCATAAGATTGTGGTTTCGATTCCTGGACCAGGCGATGCATTGTGTTCTTGAGCAAAACACTTCATTTCACGTTTTTCCAGTCCACTCAGCTGGCAAAAATGAGTAATGCTGCGATGGACTGGTGTCCCATCCAGCTGGGGAACACATACGCCATTGAAACCGGGAAACCGGGCCCATGAGCTTGGCTAGGCTTTAAAAGGGCACCTTTATTATTTATTTGAAGATAAAATAGTTATGATGGGTAGTGTTGACAAAAACTTAATTGTATTCTGTCTCTGATAGGAGAATGCTCACATCAATATTTCACTCAAATTTTATACATCTAAACACTGAGACACATGGGGTACTAAGAGTAGAGGGAGGAGGGTAAAAGAAACAGAAAATAAGTAAGGAGAAAAACGAGGAAGAAGATTAGTAAGGAAGGTGGCAAAGAAAGAGAAGGGATAAGGAACATTTTCCTCTTCCTCCTTTGTTTTCTTCAAAGATAGAGGAAAAGAAGGAGAAAAGAGAATAGGAAGGAGGAAAAGAAGACATGAAGGAAGAAGCAGTAAAGAAAAAAAGAGCAAGGTTTTGGTGGGGGCAGGGAGAAGAATGAGAAAATATAAACAAAGAAAAGTCCCATCAGCCCCACTAGTCTAATTAATATCCAGTTTTTGTTGTGAAATAAAAAGGACCGAAAAACTTTAGTTTGTCATTATCATCTGGTCTTTGAATACTTCTAGTGAAGTCTGCTCTGTTGCAGGGATTCAGACCAGACCCTAGTTACCTCTTTGCAGTCATTGACCTGTTGTAGGTAGATACCATTTCAGACTAGACACCACCCACATCCATCTCAAGGGTTTTGAGGGTAGAGGGGAGCTTGATGTTTCTTACCCCTTGACTGACTTATAAAAGAAAACAACAGACAGAACAAACTGCAATAGGATGAAGGTGGGGGAGGGGGTACATTTAAGAACAAAGAATAAACCCTTCAAGGAATAGAAGTGAGGGGAGGAGGGAGGGAGTAAGGGATTGAAGAGAAAGTAGGACATGGTTTCAAGCAGGGAATATAGTTGTAAGAGAGCAGCGACTGAATTATGCTTGCTAGGTAGGTAACCTTGTTAATTGGCGGGTAAATATGCAGAATGCTGCATATCAAAGCCTGCACAGAGCACTGCACATTGAAGCCTCTTCAGTGTGCTATATAATGAGGTTGCTGCCATAAGTTAAAAATAAGGTAACTTTGTTGATTGGCAGGTAAAAATGAAGAGTGTTGCATATCAAAACCTGTGCAGGATGCTGCACATTGAAGCCACTGCAGTATGCTGTACAGTGAGATTATTGCCATAAGTTAAAAATAACACTCTGCAAAATGTCACAGAACGGATTGTCTGTTGCATGCTGAAATAGGGTGCAGGCTGCGTTGAGAGAGGAGCAAGAAACATGCAGAATAAAATCGACACATTAATGCAACAAACTGCAGCATAGGTGCAGGAATGGTTGTGTGGTTAAGAAACTTGTTTTGCAAACGTGTGGTTTTGGGTTCAATCCCAGTGTGTGGCACCTTGGGTAAGTGTCTTCTAATATAGTCAAGGGCTGACCTATGCCTTGTGAGCGAATCTGGCAGATGGAAACTGTATGGAAGCCTTTTCACACGTGTGTGTGTGTGTGTGTGTGTGTGTGTGTGTGTGTGTGTGTGTGTGTGTGTGTGTGTGTGTGTGTTTGTGTTTGTGCTTCCTTGGTTTGTCAAAGTGTGACACTTGTAAAAAAGCATCAACATCATACAGACACTGTTGCTCATTTCTAGTCTTCCATGAAAAATATATCTTGTCATGGGGAAATATTACCTAATTTGGAAATAAAAGGTTGGTGACAGGAAGGGCATCCAGCTGTAGGAAATCTACCTCAACAAATTCTGCCTGAACTATGCAAGCATGGAGAAATGGATGCTGAGACATTGCTGATGATGGTGATGAGGAACAGTGTAGACTCTGCAAAGTAGTGGTAGTCAACCAAACAATTAATTGTGCCACTCAAAAAGCAAAACGGTAATGTCCATCCATCAGGCTTCCATAGTTTCCAATTTATTCCACTTCACTCAGAGAAGGTTTGGTTTAATAACCAGTTATGGTAAAAGAGATCTCCAAAGGTGCCAAGGCTGGATTAAACTCGAAACCATGGAATTGTATGCTATTACAAGAAGAACCTATCTCTATTTGTTTTTATATTGTATCAGTAAAGCTCAAAGCCTGATGTTCTTAGATCTAACCTTTCTTTAACCCTTTCATAACTGTATTTATTTTGAGATGCTCAGTGTTTCTTTCATTTACTTTAAATTTTACAAATCATTTAGTAAAATACTTAGTTATCATTCTACTATCTGGCTAGTAGAGTCACCTTATTCATAGGTTATCATGTGGCTAGCTAGCTTCCTGAAGTTGGTGTTGCAGATCAATAGGTTATTTGCATTGCAGAACTCCAGGAGCCTAGTTCCCTCTTCATTGCTGGTACCAATTCCATGGCCCCCATGTACACCATGGAAGATATCAGGTTGCTGTCCGACGTGCCCATTAAAATCTCCATCCACAAAGATGAGATCATTGATGATGATGGCGGGTCCTGTATATTTTCCATTCACAATACTTGCTCAATCGACCTATCTATATTCCATTAACACCATACATCAATATCATTGTTACTATCTCTGTTGTTTACACCAGCTGATGATCTCTTACATGTCCAGACAGACACATCCTCAACTCATTTGCAATCTGTCATTTACATTAATTATAATTAAAATTCAGTTATTGAAAATCCTCAGTTAATTATGGCTCAGTTGTGCTTATGGTATTGCAGAGAATTAATTACCATTAATTATTGATCTGATCACCTATTAACATACCAACTAGATAAAAGCAATCATTGTTTAGTTTTTAAATATCTGATTATTCTATTTTGGAAATATTATTTTATGATTCATGATGCAGTTTCAACACTTAAAAGAATTTTTTGTAGTGGTGAGGCTAAATTTGACCAAGAAATATGAGATAAAAAATTTTTACATCAAATTTCATTTGATTTTTATCGAATCTAATTTATACTTTGTATATTTGTCGCGTTTAGAATAGGTACACTGCCGTTCTGTATGTTGTAAGAAGTGACTGCAGGTTGGCATCAGGAAGAGCGTCCAATTGTAAAATGTTACCACAAAAAGTCCCACCCAAAAATGCCAGCAAGGAAAAGTAGACATAAAAACAATGATGATGATGATGGTGGTGGTGGTGGTGGTGATAGTGAAGAGGGTGATGAAGATGATTACTATGCTGCTGCTGCTGCTGATGGTGGTGATGATGATAATGGTGATGGTGATGATGAATTTAGGTAATAAAGGCTAATCAAAACAGTAGAAACTTCCATGATTTATTCAAATTTAATTAAGTCAGTCATCATCCTCATCATTCATCATCATCACCACACCATTATCAACATTTTATAAGTTGCTTTCCATGCTAGTATGGGTTGGCTAGGTTATCAGCACTTAGATGTTTCGGGGAACCATATCTTTCTTGTGCATTTAAAAAAAATATTCATTTATTTCTGGCAGAGTTTCCATAGCTGGATGCCCTTCCTATCACCAATAATTTTCCAAAGTGTTCTCAGTGCATCTTTCATGGCACCAGCATTAGAGAGGTTGTCATGTCCTTGACAAGCCTCAAAGCTGATTGGAGTTACATTCACGGATCACCAGATTCTAATTCATTAAATGAAGAGTTAGTTTATGGCTTGAAGATGAAGGCGGTTTAGTCTAACATTAAAATGATAGTATTTAATAATGGCAGTTGATGTTAAGTTCTTTTTTAATGTCACACAACATGAATCTCATTGGTGGGAAGACTAAAGTATTTATGATGTTACTGACAGACAACCTTCTCCATTACCTTTCCTGCAATGGCACCAAAAGTAATATTGCGTTTGCTGTACAGATAAGGTAGATACATAAATAGATAGATAAGAATGATTGTGTGAGTGTGTGGCTAGATAGATAGATAGATAGATAGATAGATAGATAGATAGATAGAGGAGGAGGAGGAAGAGGGAGTGAATTACACATTTGGAGAATACTAATTCTCAGATGTCTTATCTGCCACATCTGAGGTCTTTTCCTTGATGATTGGAGAGAGCGGGAAAGAGAGAGAGAGATGGATAAGAGAGAGAGAGATGGATAAGAGAGAGAGATGGATAAGAGAGATAGATAGATATATAAATAGAGAGAGAGAAACAGAGAGAGAGATGGATAAGAAAGGAGATAGATAGATAGATAGATAAATAGAGAGAAAGAGAGCTGGATAAGGAAGGATATATATATATATATATATATATATATATATATATATATATATATCGTATTCCCGAGCGTCATACTAATATATACTTTTGTTATTTACACCACCTGTCCTCGTCTGTTGTTATTATTTGTATATTCTCCCATATATATATATATATATATATATATATAGAGAGAGAGAGAGAGAGAGAGAGAGAGAAATAACAATAAAGAATCAGGTTAGAAGTGTTTATCCAGAAAACTACCGTGGTGGTGGTGGTGGGTTTACATTGATTGAAGTAGCTTTTTTGTTGTTGTTGTTGTTGTTTTATAAATACAGATTAGAAGATATTCAGAAACTGAAAAGTTCTATGATGTAGAAGATAAAAACAGAACGAAATTATTGATTGAAAATACACTGTTCAATAAATAAGTCAAATGTTGTGTTAACTGGTTGTGTCAGGGAACATGGAAGTAAATGGAAATGAAAAAAAAAAAAAAGCAAAAATTAAAAAAGAGGAAAAAAACAAACACTGTAAACGTCCATCATACCATAGCATGGTTAAGAAGCTTGTTTTGTGACCACTTGGTTGTGGGTTCAGTCCCACCCCACAGCATAGCACTTTGGGTAAGTGTCTTCTACTATAGACCCAGTTCAACTAATGCGTTATGAGTTAATCTGGTAGACTGTGTGGAAGCTTATCATATATATATATATATATATATATATATATATATATATATGTATGTATTTGTGTGTCTGTGTTTGTCCCCCCACCATTGCTTGACAACCGATGGTGGTATGTTTACGTCCCCGTGACTTAGTGGTTCAGCAAAAGAGACTGATAGAATAAGTACTAGGTTTACAAAGAATAAGTCCTGGGGTCGATTTGCTCGACTAAAGGCGGTGTTCCAGCATGGCCACAGTCAAATGACTGAAACAAGTAAAAAAGTACAGGGAGCAATTTGTTTCCCTAAACTCTTCAAGGTGGTGCCCCAGCATGGCCGTAGTATAGGATAAAAGATCAAGTACAACAAGTATAGGATAAAAGATGAAATGCACCAAACTACTTACATGGAATAATATTGTTAAAAATTCATGCAAAACTGAACTAAAAAAACATTATTTTGCTATTATCTTTATTTTCCTGGTTTTATTTTGTCTTTTTGTTTTTCTAATGGTAAATCTTTGAGTAAATAAATCCTATTCCCAGGAAAGTATTCTAAGATATCAATAAAAGCCATTTCACTTTATTTGCTATTTACTGCGGAGATGTTCGGAGATGTTTCCCTCCCAAATTAAAGCTATACCACATACATATGTCTAGCAGAATGTTTTGGCTAGGTTTTGTTTGTTTGTGCTTTTTATTTATTTGTTCTGGTTTTGTTTATTTCTTTTTGTTTCCTTTTTCATGAATTTTTTAATATTTTATTTTAATACAAAGCTTTTAACACTGGAGACAGGTGAGATGGATGATAGGAAGAGAGAGAGAGAGAGAGAGAGAGAGAGAGAGAGAGAGAGAGAGAGAGAGAGAAAGAGAGAGAGAGAAACAAGTACGTAGCTGAAACCAGACTTTCAAAGCAATTGAATAGCTTTAAATATGCATCACACACATGCACAAGCATGCACACACAAATATGCATGCATGTTATGCATGCATATTTATCTCGCTTTTTGAATTTGGTTTGCATGATTCTTGATGTGAAAGCTATACACATACATGCGTGTGTGTGTGTGTGTGTGTGATTATGTAGGCATATATATGATGAAATATATAATTCTCTGCATACTCACACATTGTACCACAACCATTTCCAAACTCGTGCCTAACTGCATCCGACAAATTTACCATCCTTAATTCTTACTAACCATTAACCACACTACAGGACCTAAGGAACTCATAAATGTTTACTTAACTACTTACAAAATACTATACACACACACACACATGTGCAACCCATGCCAGCATGGAAGGCGGATGTTAAATGATGATGATGATACACACACATATATACATACATATGTAATTTATCACGAACATAATGTATGTCGTACATCTCAGAAATCATATGTATATAAGTTAGCTTTGAAAAATAATGGAATTCTATATGGGAATTCAGGAAAAACAACAAAATTTAATCCACTATCACAACAAGTTGTATCAGTTGGTTTTCCAAATTAAATATTGGAACAAACATTCAAAAGATCCTGAAGAATACACCAAAACAATAAGTATTAAACAAAGGAAGAAATTTCCAATAACTGATACCAGACTCTTAATTCAATTAGCAGAAAACAGAACATGTCGAATCAAATGACATGAATGGGATACTTATTTGAAAGGATTAATAATGATGGTTTCTTACAAAAGACACAAGTCTTCAGAATTATAGAGGAGAGAATGATGGGATTGAATGGCATGTTTGCCATTCTCCAATGACATTATGATCTAAATAGATTGAATTTGATTGGAAGTTAAAATTCAGCCCAGAACTGATCTTGCTTGTAATTTATGCATCAAAAATGGTAACAAGGATATATTAACAATGGTTGGTACAAGACCAGAAATTAGTAGAGGAGGAATAGAGTTGATTGGAATCAATGCCACTGGATGCAGCTCAAGGACCCATAAAGCTGGATACCAAGCTTCCACGGTATCTAAGTGACTGAGATTGTAATTTTCTTCTGAATGGGGTGCTGGTCCTTCACAGCGTTAGGGTTCAAGGACACCAATTTTTGAAGGGAGGGGACAAGTCAGTTACATCAACCCTAGTACATGACAAGTGTTTTATTTTATCGACCCTGAAAGGATGAAAGACAAAGTTGATCTCAGCAGGATTTGAACTCAGAACTGAAGAGTTGAAAGATCCATTGCTAAGCATTTGGTCCGATGTGCTAATGACTCTGCCAACTTGCCACCTCATTGTGTTTATCTTTTAACTTTTACTTGTTTCAGACTATGGTCATGCTGGGGCACTGCCTTCAAGAATTTTCAGTCAGATGAATTAAACCCCCAAACTTTTTTTTTTGAAAACTTGGTACTTATTCTATCGGTCTCTTTTGCTGAACTGCTAAGTAACAGGGAGGTAAAGAAACCAACACCAGTTGTCATGCAGTGGCGAGGGACAAACACAGATACACACACACACACTCATATATTCTTTTATTTGAACCCGGAACAGAGTGATATGAACCATTCTTTTAACTTGAAGAACAGAAATAGATTAGACCCAATGATAGCTAAGTATATAAAATGTCAGACTATTGACTAAATATTCACTGCTTTATCTCATGTCATTATTGATGCTGTTCTGTATTACAGACAAAACTGGCTTGGTCCACCTTGTATATAAGTTATGACAGTCTTCAGAAATGATTTCACATTTTCCTAAGGATTTAAGGCAAGGAGTGGGCTGCATGTCATGCCAGTGTCCAACCACTTTAAGAATTTCTAATATCAACAGACTCATCAAATGTTTAAGACTGTCTGGTAGAAATTGGTAGAGATTGGTAGAAAACAACATGGAGTCATTTATGGAAGACAAATGGTCAAAAAAGAAAAAAAAAAGGTAAAAGAAAAAGATAATGAGGCTCACCACAAAAAATACCCGGCCATTTTCTCAAGTCAAGCTAACCTCCACTTGGTGGGAAACGATGGTAGCAAACTCTTCTCAGGCAGTAAAAAGGGTGCCTAGATTTTTTCCTTGCATCCTACTCCAGTTGATGAATGATAATGCAGTTGCTACAAACAGGATATGTGAAAGGAACCCCAGACCTACCACATGTACATACAATCTTAGAAACACACCTATTGCACACATACACATACGCATATGCAGGTCTATGAACACACCTACGGAAATGTCTCTCTGGACATCATTACTTGTAGGTAGGAAGGGGAAATGTTGGGAAGGAGAAGAGAAAGAAAGAGGAATGGGATGGATGAAGAAAAATGATGCAGGGTGGGAATATTTTTAAAACTATCGACTAAAATATTTTCAAGCTGAAGAATAAATAATTTGATACTGTAAAAAATTTGTTGGAGGTAAATGTAAGTCTTTCTGATAAAACACCATTACTATGTACACACACACATACACAGTCAGACACACACACACTCAGAGTCAGACACACACATACACAGAGTCAGAGAGAGAGACACACACACACACAATTTATAAAAGCAGTTTACCTATACATACATCAAAAACTTATGAAAACAACTGCCACATGTATTCCCACACATACATCTAAAAAGAACATAATTTGTAAAAGCAATTGGTATACACAAAAGACAAACATTCAAACAAATAAAATAAGCCGGCACATGCCACAAACACATGCATGAACACACACACACACACACGCAGACAAATTTTGCTCTGGTTTCTTTTCATACATACACATACGCAAACACATGAACTTGTAAAAACAAGACACATAAGTAAAGCTTAAAACAAAACATCTCTTCTCCCCAGAGCAGAGCAGAGAGAAGATAGGGAATACAGTGCCAGTGAAGTCTGAAATAGTATGGGGAGGCACAAAGTTAGAAAACTTTCTTTACCTTAGGAAAAAAAAAATAAGAGATCTCTCTTCTTCACATCTGCCTCTTCATCTTCAGGTGACTTACATAAATGATAATAAAACCCTGCTACAAGACTATTTCCTTCTGAAGGAAACATCCTATATAAATAGTAGCACCAACCAATATAATATAGGCAGGCTGTAATGAATTTAAAGACTGATAATGTTAACAAATGGAAGTACTTGCTTCCTTTTATCACATCTTCCCTGAATCTAGTCCAAAGAAATATCAGAGACATAATGGTTATTAAAAGGTGCTTTCTGTTTTGTCTTTTATCAGGCCGTGGCCATACTGGGGCACTGCCTTGAAGAATTTTTTAGGCTGAATGAATCGACCCCAGTACTTTTTCTTTTAAGCATGATACTTAGGCGATTGGTCTCTTTTGTTGAACTGCTAATATTACATGGATGTAAACACACCAACACCGGTTGTCAAGCGGTGGTGGGGATCAATCACAGACACAAAGACACACGTGTGTGTGTGTGTGTGTGTGTGTGTGTGTGTATATATATATGTGTGTGTGTGTGTGTGTGTGAGGTGCTTCTTTCAGTTTCCATCTACCAAATCTACACACAAGGCTTTGGTCAGCCCATGGCTATAGTAGAAGACACTTGCCCAATGTGCCATGCAGTGGGACTAAACTTAGAATCATGTGGCTGGGAAGCAAGTTTCTTTAAGTCAATTTTTTTAACAGTGGAACTTGAAGTAGAAAAAGCTATAAATGACAGCTTATAGAAGATTGGTTTAAAAAATACCTGTGGATAGGAAAAGTTAAAAGCTTCCTATGGAAATGGAATCCACATCTGTAAAATGAAAGATGTGCTAGATTTACCAACTGAGCTGTGTCAAGGATGTGGCTACCTCACTAGAGCTGGTGCCATGATAATGCATCCAGCTTTACTTGGTAGTCTTGTCTTCTTGTTGAGGACGTAATATCTCTCTTGTGCTGGTGCCATAAAATGGTGCCCAGTACATTCTGTAAATTGGTTGGTGTTAGGAAGGGCATCCAGCCATAGAAACCATGCCAAAAATGGAATGTGAATGGGATAAGGTTCCCAGACCCATCTAGATGGATAGTACCACCAAATATGTGCTGACTCCAACCATGACAAACCATCCATCCCATGTCAACATGGAAAGTGGACATAAAACATTAATGATAATGATGGTACACAGCCTGTATAACTTGGTTAAATTGACCTCACTGCTTGACTGGCACCAATTATTTTATGTTTTTATTTTATTGAGTGGACTGACAAAATTGTTAGACCATTGGCCAAACTATCTTACAGTTCTGAGTTCAAGTCCAGCCAAATTTAGGTTTGTCTTATAGCCTTCAGAGTTTGATAAAATGAATAATCAGTCTAAGAACTGAGTCTAATTAACTCTGTTCCCTACAAATTTCTGACTTTGTACCTGTAGAGGAAATTCTTATTAAAGACGAAAGAATGTTAAGAGCATTATTAATAATAATACAGGAAAGACAGTAGGTAGAAGCTAAATTCAGGACACGTCTAAGAATATTGATAAAAAATACGGTCAAATTGTCTTGGAGGGATAAAATGTAGCTGATTAGATTGGCCCAGTGTATTACTGGTATTTATACTATCGACTTTACCAGGGTGAAAGATAATGTCAACTCACATGAAATCAGATCAGTGAAGCAGGGTAAGAGTCAGATTAAAACATCTTACTTTGGCATTTCACAGATTCAGTTCAATTGCAGAAACAAGCAGTTTAAAGTATAAAGTGATCGTGAATAGGATGTCATTTTGTTTCTGAAAACTTCAAACGCATGAACAGAATCAGTTTGCTCTGCTTCATATTTCATTTGAGTTCTGTAGTCTGTTAAGTCATTCTTTACACATATTTTAGAGGCTAAGTTGCTCGCATCCTGGCCAAAGTCCATACATACTTACACACACATATATACATATATGTACACAGACAAACAGACACACACATATAAATATATATATATACACACAAGTATATAAATATATATATCAAATGATACTAAAATAAATATTTTCACCATTATTCTTAAACTTGCTTCAAAATAACTTTAGCATTAATATATGTGTGTGTGTGTGTGTGTGTGTGTGTGTGTGAGTGTGTGTGTGTGTGTGTGTGTACAAACATATATTATAAACACAGTCAGATATATTTACACTTACATGTATGTACACACATATTTATATGGAAAAGTCTGATAGTGACTTTGAAGTTTCAGCAGTCATTGACTTGTCTGACAAAGCTGACCGCTGAGAAAAGCATGAGGTCATTGGCATGAGTTGAACAGTTCTTCTGAGGCATGACTTTATGGCAGAGTGACCCTCTTGTCATCAACTCATTTAGTCTCCAGCAAAGCCACAGTATCTATCTGTTCTAAGACCAGGACACACACACACACACACACACACACACACACACACACAGAGGAGAAATCAAGTAAACAGAAGCATAAAGCAAAACTTACCAGGTGTAGAGGAAAAAAGAAAGTGGAAATGAGAGGTGTGGCAGTAAGAACCATTCAAGTGATCCCGTGAGTTGAGGAGGCAGTAAATAGTAAGGTGTAGGTAGAAGAGGATCTGATAATGTAAACTTTGCTTGTCTGATGTTGTTCCTGTTGCTCTCTAATAACGGAGACTAAATAGGTACAAACGAATGCTTAACACACACACACTCTTAAATATCAAAGTCTGTCTCTTTTATTCTAAATCATAGTTACGTTTATGTAATATCTTTGTAAGTGATTTTATACCATAGCTGCTTGTCCATCATTTGTCTTTTTACATGATATAACACACACACACACACACACACACACATCTATGTATGTATTTGTGTGTGTGTGTGTGTGTGTGTGTATGTGTGTGTGAATGTAGGCAAAGGAATTCTCAAATACAGTGTATATTGTCTTTCTAGCAGAGAAAAATCTAACCCACTCTCTCCATGGTAAATAGTTACTACTACTACTACTACTACTACTAGCAGCAGCATGGTTCCAAGGTGCCACGCAGTGGGACTGAACCCGGAACCATGAGGTTGAGAAGCAAGCGTCTTACCACACAGCCACTCCTGCGCCTGATTCCCTTTTTTTTATATCTATTCTCACAAGGATGAAAAGCAAACTCCATTCTGGTAAGATTTGAACACAGAACCTAAAGATACACAAGACAGTAATTGTCTGGCACACCACTGACTTGGCCACTTGCTGTCCTAATAATAAAACTTTCTGTTCTAAATAACCTTTTTTTTCTCGGTGTTTTATATTTTTTACAGCACCTGTTATTTATTGATCTGTATCTTTTGGTAGAGTGATAGGTGTGTGGAAAAGCTATAATATACACACCCAGGACCAATTAATTCAGTCTTTACTTTATCTTAATGAGAAGAGAGAAGATTCCTTATCAAATGTCTTAACTTAGAGAAGAGGTGAATTTGCTTTAAATTTCACCAAATGGAAATAAAACATAAAAGCACAGGCAGACTCAATCTGTCTGTTTCTTTCTTTCTCTCTCTCTTTCTTTAATTTCTTTCTTTCTCTCTCAAAAAATTACATGGTCTTGAAATAAGAAACTGACAAAATGATGACAAACGGAGGGGCAGACTGTTTATTTCACAGGTGAAGATACCTGACATGTAGGTGAGAAAAAAAAGCAAGTATTTATCTACTGAGTAAATATCACACACACACACACACACACACACGTTTATATCGTAAGTAAACACATCCGCAAGGTGAGAAAGAGAAATTGTGCTTCTGTTACAGGTGAAGATATTTATTGCATGGCATCAGGCAATGTGTTTATAGCACACAAATGAAAGTAATCAACACAAAAATTTAAAACACATTTACGCAGTGCTCTTGCATATAATTCTCACAGTTCACGTACTCATTTTATGGAATTAAACCAAGATTAATATTTCATATAATTAATTACAGATTTAATTCTTAGATTTCATATAATTATTGTATCATTGCTTAGATTTCATACAGTTACTCTCGCTATACATATATTTCATAAGTATTGAAATGATATATGCTTATATTTCATATAGTGTCTTAATGCCTATATTCTGTATAATTCCTTACCAATACTTATATTTCATATAATTTCTCTATCATTACACATATTTTATTCAATTTCTGTATCATATGATTACAATATTGAGCAGCTTTCTATATCAAACATCAGACATAACACGAAACCATTTTTAGCAACCAAACATGAGATGGAACAACTTCCAGTAACCAAACATAAATTGCCAAATATCAGCTGACCTTCGTGCCGGTGGCACGTAAAAGCACCCACTACACTCTTGGAGTGGTTGGCATTAGGAAGGGCATCTAGATGTAGAAACTCTGCCAAATCAGATTGGAGCCTGGCGTAGCCATCTGGTTCACCAGTCCTCAGTCAAATCGTCCAACCCATGCTAGCATGGAAAGTGGACGTTAAACGATGATGATGATGATGACTATGATGAATAATACAAAGCAACACACTCTTTAGCATTTAGATTACTCAGTCAAATGTAATACTTATTTATTCACATCGTTTTCAATTAATCATGCTTTGTCTTGTAGATGTGATTTTTAGAATGACATTGCAGAGTAGGTGTGAGAAGCTGGATCTGGCTCATTTGAACATAAAAAAAGTAGAATATATGGGCCAGATATGCTAAAAGGTTAAATCTTTTAATAGTGACCCACCTGAAACCCTGCCTGTTTTTATGATACAAAACCTATTTTAGACTTCATATTTAATGTAAGGCTTTCAAACTTTGTCGTGTTATGTTCTTTAAACAACAGTTTAATAATGGAAAAATTTATTTTTCTAAACAACTCCAAATTCTTGGTTGTTTTAAAACTTAATTTAAACATATATACAGATAGTGGATATACCAGAATTATGGTCATGAAAGTGCGAAGTAACTTGTATGTGCTATCTGTGAGGACTAAAACATGATGCTGTGAACTATTTGTGAGGACTAAAGTATAATATGCACTATTTGTGGAGACTAAAGCTTGATGTCCAGTAGTATTCACGAAGACTAAAGCATAGTTTTGTGCACTGTTCACCTAGGACTAAATAACAGATGTCAGGAAGTATGTAAGCCCATGTTTTATAAGACCCAGTGGTTAGGGACATCTACAGGAGTTTATTTTAGCTTTTACTTGTTTCAGTTATTGAACTGTGGCCATGCTGGGGCATCACCTTGAAGGGTTGAATAAATCAAACCTAGTGCTTATTTTGTAAAGTCTGATATTTATTTTAGCAGTTTCTTTTGCTGAGCTGCTAAGTTACAAGGACAGAAAGAAACCAACACTGGTTGTCAAGTGGTGAAACTGTATACCCCTCCCAGTAAAAAAGTGGTAGGAGACAGCTGTTATAAATAGACCAGTAGCCAGTCATCAAGAGAGGGTTGAGAGTTGATGAGTTGAGAGTCGATAGTTCTAGTCGGTGTCTTGTGGAGCTATCAGCGATAGTAAGACAGAAGAAGTTAGCATATTACTATTCTAGTATGAAGAGATGCAACAGTATCCAATGACTAGTAACTATTGTGGCTGCTAGCGTAAAACAGCAACTACAGTACAATGGCAGTCACACATCACACCAGTGGGAGGAACCCACTTTACAACACATACACAACAATGATTTCCACACAGTTTTCATCTTCCACTTACAAGGTATTGGTTGGCCCAGGTCTATAGTAGAAAACACTTGCCCAAGTTGCAGTGCAGTGGAACTGAACCCGAAACCACACAGTTGCAAAGCAAGCTTCTTAACCACACAGCCATGCTTAACACTCGAATAAACTCAGCAATAAATTCGGATAAGAGTTAATGTAATCTGTCTTACTTTTAAGGACATAATTCAAAGTGCTTGTAGCAAGATTTTCAAGACCAACAGTTAAATATCATTTCTCAAACTCTAATCCAATAATAATAATAATAATAATAATAATAATAATAATTTCTTTTTCAAGAAATAAATACAATAGAATGCTGTCCATATTGTCAATAAATCATCTGCGACTAATGGAATAAATTGAATTTTGTTAAAAAACATGATGAATAAATATATAAATAAATGGAAAAACATAAAAATCAATAATTCCATCTGCTGAATTGAAATAAACTAATATTGAAAAGCTTAAGGAAGTAAAAAAGAAACAAGAACAAACAAACATTCATTTTATATTATTTTTGATTCTAGTGATTGATAAGAGTTGAGAATAGATGACAGAGACATATGACAGGTTTACCAAGGTAGCTTATAAGACAGGTTTTATGAGTAGTTTAGAGAGAATTACAATTTGTTTATCAAGGTAGTTTGATGTATGTAAACAGAGAGAAAAATCAAGAAGTTAATGACATTGTAAGACACGTTTTACAGGGGTGGTTTCTAAGAGAGGTTTGCGATGGTGGTTTATACGAAGTAGTTTAGAGAGAATCACAATATGTTTATCAAGGTGGTTTGTTGTACGCAAACAGAGAGAGAAAACCAAAAAGTTAACAACATTACGTGTTTCTTTTACAGAAAAATCAAACAAATTGGTGGAGGTGGGGGTGGGGGAGGGGGGAATAATTGGTGTCCATCTTTAACTATGTCACACTTCTTTCACATTCTTGCATACTTAGCTACCAACTCTCACCCTTTCTACTCCTCAACCCAATCTCTTTCTCTCCTATATTCACCTTATACCTCAAGGGTACACTTTCACCATCTCTCTCTCTCTCTCTCTCTCTCTCTCTCTCTCTCTCTTTTCTGTTGTGAAACCATGTATCTTCTCTTCATGAGGACAGCTGTTCTGGTCTCTTTATCATCCATCTACCTCCCTTAATTCTACAGCTCCACACAGTTGAGGGGTCTTGTCTAGTGAGTTACCTGTTGACCTCATTAGTGCCAGAATTGCACACACACACAAAAAACAGCCAATACATTCTGTTAAGAGGTTGGCATGAGGAATTGCATCAGGCTGTAGTAGCTATATCTAACACACACTGGAACTTGACACAGTCCTCTGTATGGATGGTTCCTGTTGAACCATCCAACCTATGGCAGCATGGAAAGTGGATGTTCAGTTTGGCTCACAAATGTTTTAGTTAATCTTTTTTAACCAAACAGTTTGAAACTTCGTATACTGGTGGAATGTTTCAGGCAGAACACAGTTTACTTTGAACATTTTTAACAAAATTTGGTATTTTAGAAGTTATTTCATGCTAAATTTGTCATATTTGGGTAATTTCGACCAATCAATAATGTGTATTTGGTTGAAGAAAGCTACTGCTGTTTGCAATAGTAACCAAAGAGAAGAACTTCTGGGGGGAAAAGAGTAAGGAATTCACAGTACTGACTAGAAAGGAAGAAAGGATAAAGGTGGTATTGTCTTCACTCGCCATATGAATAGAACAGTGGTGACATTTAGCTGAGGTGACCCAGAAAATTGTTCCTCTTCCATTATTATGACAAACAGCAATAGCTTTCTTCACCCGAATACATGTTGTTGATTGGTTGAATTTACCCAAATACGACAACTTTAACACAAAATAACTTCTAAAATACCAAATTTTGTCAAAAATGTTCAAAGTAAACCATGTACTGTCTGAGACATTCCACCAGTATACGAAGTTTCAAACTGTTTGGTTAAAAAAAATTAATCAGAACATCTGTGAGCCAAACTGAACAGATATTGGAAAGCAGACATTAAATGGCAATAATGATGAAGATATCACATACTAACCTACAAACAACCATTCAGAAATATATCACTATAAAGCAATTGTTTCTAATTTCAGCACAAGGGGAGCAAGTTTGAGGGAAGGGGTTAATTGACAACATCAACCCCATTATTTGACTGTTTCATTGACCCCTGAAGGGATGAAAGGCAAAGCTGACCTCAGTAAGATTTAAGCTAGGAATGTAAGGAAACAGAAGAAATACCACAAGGCATTTTTACCAATGTGCTAATGAATCTGACAGCTCACAACCTTCAACAGCTCCTAATTTTGGCACAAAGCCAATAATTCCAAGAGGGGAGTAAGCCAATAACCTTGATCTCAGTAATTCTATGGTACCTTATTTTATCAACCCTGAAAAGCATGACAGGTAGAATAGATTTTGGCAGGATTTTAACCTAGAAAGTAAAAAAACCAGAACAAACATTTCACAGCAATTTTTCCGGCACAAGAGAGAGAGTCGGACAAAATATGCCCGGTTGTATTCTTTTATTCTATAACCTGTCTCAATCATTTGACTGCAGCCATGCTGGAGCACCACCTTTAGTTGAACAAATCGACCCCAGGGCTTATTCTTTGTAAGCCTAGTACTCATTGTATTGGTCTCTTTTGCTGAACTGCCAAGTTATGGGGATGCAAACACACCAACATTGGTTGTCAAGTGATGGTGGGAGGACAAACACAGACACACAAATACATACATACATACATATATATATATATATATATATACGACGGGCTTCTTTCACTTTCTGTCTGCCAAATCCACTCACAAGGCTTTGGTTGGCCTGAGGCTATAGTAGAAGACACTTACCCAAGGTGCCACACAGTGGGACTGAATTTGGAACCATGTGGTTCGGAAGCAAGCTTCTTACCACACAGCCACCTTGTTTTTTTTTTTTCCTTTTTTTGCTATGTTCTGAGTTCAAACCCTGCCATGGTCAACTTTGCCTATCATCCTTTTGGTGCTGATAAAATAAAGAACCACTTAAGTACTGGGTTGATTGTATTGACTAATATACACCTCACGAAATTGTTGGCCTTATGCCTCAATTATTAAGTTGCCGAGGTTGACTTTGCCTTTCATCCTTTCAGAGCTGATGAAATAAGTACCAGTTATACACTGGGGTCGATGTAATCAACTTGGCCTCCTCCCTCGAAATTTCAGTTAAATATCATTTTTCAAACACTATAGTAGAAAGGATTATTATTATTATTATTATTATTATTACCTCCGCCTCAGCGAAGGCGGAGGCATTGTTTTCAGTTGTGCTTGTTTGTTTGTTTGTCCGCGGACAAGATATCTCAAGAACCACTGGATGGATTCTGATGAAACTTTCAGGGATGTTTAGCCTCATGACTAGCACAAACTGATTAGATTATGGGATCGATCCAGTACCGGACAAGGATTCTGGATTATTTTTCTGGTTTTTTTACTTCATTTTTGAGAGAGGTCAGGTTCATTTTTAGTATTCTCGTTTGTGAGAGCAGTTGAGTTTATTTCAGATATTCTTATTTTAAAAATCATCTCCGGCTAATCATTGAGAGGACGTTGGTGTTGCTTTGGCAAAGGTTTGTACTCTCTGAGTGCTCTTGTTGTTATTATTATTATTATTATTATGTCTGGCTCCTATGTCGGTGACATGTGGGCCTCAAAAGGCAGTGACAAGTGACCGAGCCCTTTGGCAATATACTGTGCTTGAGAAGACCTGTCAAGGCAAGTGAGATCATAGCTGCAGCTGATGCCATTGTTTTTTTAACTGGTACCCATGTTGGTGCCGTGAAAAAAAGCACCTGTTACAGTCTTGGAGTGGTTGGCATTAGGAAGGGCATATAGCTGTAGAAACCAAGCCAAATCAGATTGAAGCCCAGTGCAGCTCCCCCAGCTTACCAGTTTTCAGCCAAACTGTCCAACCCATGCCAGCATGGAAAATGGACGTTAAATGACAATGATGATATTAAGCAGAATTGCTGGCTCTCTGGACTAACAGTTTAGTGACATTTCTCTTTGCATTGCTGAGGTCAACTTTGCCTTTCATTCTTTCGGGATTGATAAAATAAAGTACCAATGAAGTACTGGGGTCTATGGCATCAATTAACCCCTCCCCTCAAAATCTCTGGCTTTGTGCTACAGTTAGAAACAATTATAATATTTTTTTGTCCTTATTAAATAAGCCCAGCTCTATAAACAGAAAATTAAAATTTTCATTGTTAAGCAGCAATGTTTTACGAAAAAACAAAAATATAAAGAATTGTATCAAAAATGAGTCATGTTTTTTCTTTCTGTAAAATAATGTGAGTTCTCAATAACTATACAAGGGAGAGGTATTTCAACGAATGTTAAAACTGTTAAGGAGACAGGAACAAACAATTACCATTGTTAACAAACAGGAAATAATCAAAACTAATAATTTTATTTATTTATTTTGATTTAGACGATTAGTCAAAAGCTAATTAAAAAGAAAAGGAGAGACGGTGACTAAACCTGAATATGAGGTTGTTATGTCCCTTGAATAAACCACATTATGTAGAAAACAATATTTATTAAGGAAGCGTTTAACGAAAAATAAGAAGGAGAAAATTGATGTTTACAAATTCTTTTCAATTGTAGAATAATAATTATTATTAACAAAATATCCGAAGAAAATTTGATCTAATTAAAAAAAAAATAAAATAAAAACATTGCTATGACAAGAAACTGGTGGAAACAAGGTGAGACTAAAAGTTATTTCCCTTAGAGTATAGAACTCATAAAATATAATTTAATCAACGAGAATGGAAAATTGGCAACATATTTACTCTAATATATAATTCCTTTAAATTTTGTTTATCCAGACAGGAAAATATAATTTACTTTAATAATAGCTACTTTTCGAATAATTTTTTTTTCTTTAACTGGCGCTATAAAAACGTATTGTATTTTGAAACCCATCTGTGCATGTCACAGAAAACCGAGTTTTATATTTGCTGGTGTTACATTCCAGACAATAACATCTGTTCATTTCTCTCAAGACCTTATTTTGGTTACAGTTGGAACTAATAGAATAAAACCAGTGTTCTTTTCTTTCCCTCTCTCGTTTGACACAAAAAAAAAAATGGTGATATTACAAGCCATTCAATGTAGTTATATAAGTGTTAGCATATTTAATGCAGGAAATAAAAATAATAAAAAATGCAGCAAAGGAAAGATAACGAAAGCTTAATAACTCATATTTTAGTCTAGAAAGTATGGGAGGCAACAGCAAACAGGTTTCTTTATTATCAGACCTCCTCAGTTAAGTATAGACTTTACTTATAAATACTCAAATCAATCTTGACTGAGTAGGCCTATAAATTGGAGTTGTTCTTGTGATAATCACTTTATTTCTGTGTCAGAGAACAATGTATATCTATATCTAGATTATTTAATGTGACATTTAATTTTGAAGACCATAGGATTTGATTTTAGGAAGATTTTGCTGCTATTTCTAGCAGGTTAAGTGATCACCTAGCGGTTTCCTTTTGCAATGATGATTTGAAATATGATAAGCATGTATTTTTTTGTTGGATGTAGATTGATTTTAAGGAATCTCTTTTCCACTGAGGGAGATTTGACTGCTACATCTAGCAAGTTGACCTACCATGAAGAGATTATATTACTGACACAAGATTTTATTATAGAGAAACAGAAATAATGATGGTGATAATGAACTTTGATGACAACAACAGAGATATAAGGATAATGAAAGCCTTCATAACTAATGATTAAGGCTCTGAAGATGATAATAATGATAAAGACATTCCAGCCATGACCATCCCTTTTAAGTTTATCCAGTACTATATTATCCACTATGTCCTTCCCTTTTTAAAGAGATAGGTCATGATTTGAGGAAGGTTTAGCTTCTATTTCTACCAGATTCAGAGGACTGCATAAGGTTTCCTCATTAGCACTGGTAATTTGAAGTCAGACATTTTTTTTGTTTGTTTTTTTTTATGTAGTTTTGGTTTTAAGAAATTCCTGTTCTTCTGAATCAGCAAATATTCTTTGTGTATTTCCAAAATATACAATTACATAGACATTCACTTCTTGTTCATTGAGTTTACATGGCTTAAAGTTGGTAGGGGAAGAAAAAAGCAAATAAAAAAACCCATCACATGGTGTTGCAGAATTATCTCATTTCAGATTAATGTCAAGTGACTTGGGGTAGTTTTTGGTGAGGAAAGAGGGACCAGGGTGAAGGGCAGGGAATTGTGGTAGGAATGAGGTGACTCTGTTTGGTTGTGGATGGTGTGAGAATGATAATCTAAAGGGAAAAAACAAACTGCCTTTTTGTTTTTGACTCCTTTTTACTACCCATCCCACTGAAACACAACTGTAACTAAAAGAAGACATAAAACATTCATATATACATTATAATTCAAAGACCCAGTTTTCAACAGCCTACTGTAAAATGCATGAAATTTGATACAAGTCAAAGATCAGCATCAACATTGTAGGGGAACATCATATTTGGAGTGTAATAAAACAAAAAGGGGATAAAATATATATTACTGACTTTTTTCTCTGTACAAAATGTGGAGGTCACATTATATTCTCCCTTGTAGGATATAAAGTAAATACATAAATACAACAAAAGGTCTAATGTGTTAAAATACTATTATCTAGATGGAACATAAATTTAGAGTATATACTAGTCTGTAGCTGCAGCTAATAATAATAATAATAATAACAAGAGCACTCAGAAAGTGCAAACCTCTGCCAAGGCAACACCAATGTCCTCTCAACGAAAAGCAAAGTTGTCCAAAGCAGTTTGAACTCAGAACATAAAGTGCAAGAATACAAACTGCAAAACATTTTGTCCAACATTAATGATCCCTGCCACTTTGCCCTCTGATGAGCATATACAGTTCTCAGGTATCCTACAAAACATTGGAAGAGGGTAAAAGAGAGGACGGAAAGCAGAAATAATTTTAAGAAAACCAGCAAATGTTTTTGCTTAGAAATTACTAAAGAAAATAGTAATATTTAAAGAAAAAAGGGCGGCGAACTAGAAGAAATGTTAGTATGCTGGGCAAAACACTTAGTGGTATTTCATATGCCATTACTTTCTGAGTTGAAATTCTGCCGAGGTCGACTTTGCCTTTCATCCTTTCGGGGAGGGGGGGGGGTCAATTAAATAAGTACCAATTACACACTGGTTTGATGTAATTGACTTAATCCCTTTGTCTGTCCTTGTTTGTTCCCTCTATGTTTAGCCCCTTGTGGGCAATAAAGAAATAAATATTTAAAGACAAAAAATGGTTGTTTGTGGAATTGGCAGAAATAACAGAACTAAATTAATGCATGTGTTACAGATTTATAGTCCACTGTTCATGTTCTACTCACATAAGCTCCACCATTTTCAAACCCCACCAGAATTATTGAAAAAAGTACCCAAATACAAGCCTGGTTCCATCAACTCTATCCATTAAACAAAAGTCAGTCTTGTGCTTAGACAAAATAAATCAATATGAGAAAGGACATGGTTATTTGAATCTAAGAATAGTTATTTTTTTTTTTTTAGTAGCCCCTTAACCCTTTCTGATTCTGACAACGGTGGAAGGAAGGGGTTAAGAAGCATCAAGTTAGCCCAGTAAATACTTTTGGATAGTACTTGTCAGATGCCATAAACCTACTAAATCCATCATCAGAATCATTAAGCTGCATGACATCCTTTCCACTTCTATGAAAATAAAGGGTAGGGATAGGGATTAAGAATAGGGGTCCAGAAGACCTGCCTAATGACTTTCAGAGGAGAAGAGACTGTCTGGAGAGTGGTGGATATATTATAAGCAGAGGTTGAAGAGAAGGTCAACTAAAAGCCAAATTAAAGGGAGGAATGGAAAAAAGGGTCAGAAAGATGCCAAATCAATTACCATCAGAAGTTAAAATACTCAATATAAAAAAAAAGAAGTAATTACAGCAGCAAAAATTAATGACAATTATAATATGCATAAAATATTAGGCAGGTTTCCCAACTTTCCTACAAATTACATACACAACACAATACCTGCTGTGTGTGTGTGTGTGTGTGTGTGAGAGAGAGAGAGAGTGTGTGTATGTGTGTGTATGGGTGTGAGTGTGTGTGTGTGTATGAGTGTGAGTGTGTGTGTGTGTATGAGTGTGTATGTGTGTGTGAGTGTGTGTATGTGTGTGTGAGTGTGTGCATGTGTGTGAGAGTGAGTGTGTGTGTGTGTGTGTGTGTGTGTGTGTGTGATACAAGCTCCCAGTTTGGGACGTGTGCCAATAAATAAATTAACCATCCATAATTATTATTAACCAGCAAATTCTCTCTGGTTGCATGTACATTGATGAACAGATGCACAAACTTGTAACATAGAGCAACCAGATTTACACAAGTGCACACAGCTGCAAATAACTAATCTATTTTTATTCTTCGAACAGGTGTTACACACATCACAAAGTGTGAGAATGCAACCCTCATTTCTTTACTCCTAACTTTTTTCAAACTACATAGACTAGACTTATGAGAATGTGCAGCTAGTTACTCTTATATTGATGCATTCATTGAATTTGCAGCTTCACACCTATTTTAAAAAAACTCAATAAATTGTGTGTTGGAGAAGGAAGAAAGTTTCTTATTTAAAGGTAAGTTATGAGGGATGCATTTTGACAAAACATAGGAATATTTAAGGAAATGATGCAGTTTTTAATCTCCATGAAATGCAGGAATGCAGTTTTCAAGTCCCATGCCGGTACATTTTTATGTATTATTATTTATCAATAAGTTGAACACCGAATAACAGATAGTATCATGAACATCATTATCATTATAATCATTTTAATAACCACTTTTACTTGCTAGCATGGTGGAGTGGGTATATGATGGCTTAAAAGTATCCCAAAGGGCATATGCTAACACGAATCTCAATCTTGTATAATCTTATCTTTCTTTGATGTTGAACATCCAGAGAAAGAATGAAAGGTGAAGTTGACCTCAGTGGAAATTTGAGCTTGGAACATTAAGATGAACAAAATGTTATGAAGCATTTTGTCTGGCCTTCTTAACCATTTCGATACCAACTCGGCTGAAACAGGCTCTGGCTCTGTAGTACAAATGTCTTGTTTTCAAAGTTCTGAATTAAAAATCTTCCAAACTTAGTCATTTAATCTACTACGCTTACAAAGAATAAGTCCTGGGGTTGATTTGCTCGACTAAAGGTGATGCTCCAGAATGGCCACAGTCAAATGACTGAAACAAGTGAAAGAATAAAAGAATATATATACATATATATATATATATATATATATATATATCATCTAATGTCCATTTTTCATACTGGCATATATGTGTGTGTATGTGCTTACAGACACACACACACACACACACACACACAAATACATATCATCATTGTTTTACATCTACTTTCTATGGTAGCATGGACTGGATGCTGGAGAGGGAATGTAAAACAATGATGATGATGTCAACAATATATATGCATGTGTCTGTCAGTCTGTCTGCCTATCTCCCTATCTAAAATATGATACCTTATTATTTGATAATGAACAAACTATGAGAGTGTTCGTAGCAGGAGTAATGACAGTGTGTCAATGGTGTTGGTGGTGGTGATGGTGATAATAGCAGTAGAGTGCTTTGTTTGTTAGATAACCGAAATGATGCATGATAAGAAAAATTGGTCTGAAGCTAATATGATACCAACAATATTTAAGATGACAGAACACAGAATATCAAGATACATATTTTTTTGATTACAGAGATGAGAGATGACAAGGAATGGGGGTAAAATGTATTTTATCAAGACACAAGATGCAGTTTATCAATCTGTTCTGATAATTACAATTTTTGAAGATGTTGCTATGATAGTTTGTTTAGTGGTGTCGTAAAAAAATTAGAACATGACAAATAAATAAATAAATATAGGTGCAGGCATGGCTGTATGGTAAGAAGTTTGCTTCCCAACCATATGGTCCTGGGTTCAGTCCTATTGTATGGCACCTTGGGCAAGTGTCTTCTACAATAGCCTCGAACCAACCAAACCCTTGTGAGTGGATTTGGTAGATGAAAGCTGAAAGAAGTCCTTCGTGTGTGTATATGTGTGTGTGCCTTTGTGCTCTCGACCACATGATAACTGGTGTTGGTTTGTTTATTGTCCCTGTGATTTAGTAGTCTGGCAAAAGAGAATGATAGAATAAGCACCAGAAATATTGGAGTTGATTCGTTCGACTGAAAATTCTTCAAGGTAGCGCCCCAGTATGGTCGCAGTTTAATGACTGAAACAAGTAAAAGATAGATAGATAAAGAGAAAGATAAAAGAAAAATCTAACCCTGTTTGAATAAGTACTATCCTGTCCTGTTTCGCAGGACTCAGGGCTGGTTAGCTGGTTTCCATGTCATGGACCAAGATCACAACACTCCCTCTGAATGGGACACCAGTCTGTCACATGGTGACTCATTTTACAATTAAATGAACTGAAACAATGTGAAATGAAGTGTTTTGATCAAGAACTCAATGTACTGCTTGGTCTGGGAATTGAAACCACAATCTTTAATTTCTGAATGCAACATCCTAACCACAAGGCCAGAAACTTATTTGAGCAGATTGTTACCAAAGTTTCAATATTTAGCCACTGACTTAGTAGAAACCTACAAAATTGTTATTCACCATCTTTTCAACAATAACAACACTAACTTCTGCTGGTCACCTTTATGAGTTCATTAATATTTCCCCATGGCCAGACATTTTTCTCAAGGAAGACCAGAAACATACAAAATTAGCTTTACACATAATGTCAAGGCAAAGGTATAAACACACATACACACACACATCTTATTTCTTTGTTGCCCACAAGGGGCTAAACATAAAGAGGACAAACAAGGACAGACAAAGGGATTAAGTCGATTACGTTTACCCCAGTGCGTAACTGGTACTTAATTTATCGACCCCCCGAAAGGATGAAAGGTAAAGTCGATCTCGGCGGAATTTGAACTCAGAATGTAACGGCAGACGAAATACCGCTAAGCATTTCGCCCGGCGTGCTAACGATTCTGCCAGCTCGCCGCCTTCCTACACACACAGACACATATCTGATGAGCTTTTATAGTTTCTCTCTACCCAATTTCACAAACAAAGTTTGGATTTGCCCAAAGTTATAATAAAAATACTTGCCTAAAATGCCAAGCTGTGGTATTGAACCCAGAACTTCGTGATCATGAAGCAAAGCCCTTAACTATTCAGCTACACTTACAAGACACCCTACTTCTAAACCTAAATATAATACTTTTGTGAGTTCTTCATATTTTCAGGTTACACAATATCATACATGCATATCATTTGCTTTTCTGTGAGTGGAAATGGCAAGAAATGATCTTATATACAAAGTCTTAGAGGATTTTGTTCTTGGAGACCAAGAATTTAGGTTAACATTAGAACACATAAATAATCTAAAGAAAATTGGCACAAAATTTCAGTTGTTCCAACTAAATTATGGTCTATAATTAATTAAACATCTAATTTATGAAGGAAATTTCCACATGATAATAATCCTTTCTACCAAAGGCACAAGGCCTGAAATTTGTCGGGAGGGAACTAGTCGATTACAGCGATCCCAGTGCTTAACTGGTACTTATTTCATTGACCCCAAAAGGATGAAAGGCAAAGTTGGCCTCGGTGGTATTTGAACTCAGAACGTAAAGACAGACGAAATGCAGCAAAGCACTATTCCTGGTATGCTAGCAATCCTAGCTTGCCACCTTACAATAATAATAATCCTTTCTACTGGAGGCACAACAATCGATTACATCAAATCCAGTGTCTTACTGGTACTTAATTTATTGACCCCAAAAAGATGAAAGGCAAAGTCGACCTTGGTGGAATTTGAACACAGAACATAAAGATGAACAAATAATATTTTCTGATTTAGGCACAAGGATAGCAATTTTTGAGGGGAAGGAGATTAGATGATCCTGTTGACCCCAGTATTTGACTGTAACTTTATTTTATTACCCCCCCCCCCCCCACACACACACACCCCAGAAAAGATAAAAGACAAAATTGACTTTGGCAGGATTTGAACTCAGAATCTATGGAGATGGAATGACTGGTAGAGAAAGAGTGGTGAAGGTGGGATTCGGGTATGCTAATCTGCATAATTCTAAGATAAGCAGCATTGTTTTATCTTCTAAAGTTAATCTAACTGTAAAACAAGCAGAGTAGCACAGACCTGAGCATGGACAAGTAGTCCTAGCGCAGCTAGAGGAAAGACATTGGAAGATAAACCAAAAGTGCTATAATTCATACAAAATACAAACTGTTCAAAACATCCGAAATATGGTGGCATGAAAAATGGATGAAAAATTATTTGGAAAAAAAAGAAAGAAAAAACATAAAATAACAAAAGGAATGGAGAATGCAAAATGTTCTTTCGGGAAGAATAATGTTTCTGATTGGATCAATCTTAGAAAATTACTAACATTTTCTTTTATTGATGACAATGAAAGGATGAAATACCAGAATTGATTCCAAATTACACAGAAATGAATAGAGATAGGAAAAAAAAAAAAGAAATGAAAATTTTTTTTAAAAATTAAAAAAATTCCTTGAAAGCTGTATGTTCTAGTCTCAATGAGAAAATTTAATTTTAATTGATTTAACCAATGAAAAAAACTGAAATTATTCAATCAAATTATCAAATTTGGTCCTTAAAATTGATGTGTAGACATTGGAGGAAAAAAACTCCATTCTATTAATGTGAAAATGATTGCATAACTACAATCACTTCTCGCTTCTCTTGTTAACAGCTTCATTTTTTTAATATTCCTGGTGTCATTTTAAATCTATGTATCTTAATTATTAGAGAGCACTAGAATGACTAGAGTTGGTGCGTGTTATTCTGTTATGTGTTTCAGCCCTGAGGCTGTGGCCATGCTGAGGCACTTGCCAGTGTAATCACCTTTTAATTGGTCAATTCTATGTGATTGGCTCTTGGTGAAAGAATTTGACACTGCTGCTCTCTTCTGAGTTTCCTGCCTTGGTATTGGTTCATCTGAGATCTTGGACAGCAAGAGGTCAAATTGTTTCTTGAAAACATCTACTCCCACTCCATGGAGATCCCTCAGATGTTTTGGCAAGCTGTGGGCCCTTGAATTCCAAGCTATTGCAGTACATAGTCCTCACTATAGTGTATTTTTTATCATTTCTTTGTTTCAGTCATTGGACTGCAGTCATACTGGAGCACCACCTTGAAAAGTTTAGCCAAACAAATAAACACCAGCACTTATTTTTTCAAGTAAAGTCTGGTACTTATTCTATCAATCTCTTTTGCTGAGCTGCTAAGTTACAGGGACTTAAACAAGCTAACTCTAGTTCTTCCCACCCGGAATGTTATCCTTCAGGAAACCTCTGTTTGCAAAATGTCTTTCCTGCAGCTGTCAACATGCAAAACATTTAAGAGGCAACATGTAGTTCATATAGCTGGTCTTGTCAAACTATGTTGATACAGTCCCTACCGCCAGACCAAGCCAACGAGAACAAATAAACAAAAACACTAAGATCAGCCTGTTGCAGAATTCATTATCTATAAAGACCAAATGCTTGTAATTTACAGAGAATTATACACACACTTACATACATACACACTCTGATCCATATACATGTGCACAAACAAACAAAAAGAAGGTGGCTAGGATAATGGACAGAGTCAAAGACTATTGAAAAGGTGGCAAGATGCAATGAAGATTTTAGGAAAAATAAAAATGTAAATGAAATAGAAAGTTTTAATGTTAATATCTTTTCTAAATTCATCAACAACACAAGAAACATTTAATAGCTAAACCAAGAATTAAAACTGGGTTATTAACTAGAATATACTAAGAATATAACTCTACTGTGTTCATTGTTTAACACAGAAGGATCAAAATCTAGAATTCTCCAATTGAAATGTCATGAACAAATAGTTGTAGTAGTAGTAGTAGTAGTAGTAGTAGTAGTAGTTGTAGTAGTAATTGTTATTATCATCTTCATTGTTTTGACATCTACTTTTTTCATGCTTGCATGAGTCAGACAGAATTTGTCAAGGCAGATTTTCTATGGCTGGACGACCTTTTCATTACCAACTCTTATCTGTTTTCTAAGCAAAGTAATATTTCCTCAAGGAAGACTGGAAATGAACAGTGGAAATGTATAACAGTGATGATCATTTACAATCAGTGCGTGATGTCAAGACAAGAGTAGAGAAATGTGCGTGGGAACATGCACACATATTCGATGAGCTTCTTTCAGTTTCTGCCTATCAAACCCACTCATAAGGGTTTGGTCAGTTTGGGGCTAAAGTAGAAGACACTTGCGCAAAGTGTGAAGCAATGGGATTGAACCTAAGATCACATGGTTGGGAAGCAAGCTTCTTGCCTACACAGCTTATGAAGAAGAAAGATATTTCCCTAAAATATGAAAAACTGAAATTATTTCAGTGAAATACTAAATATTCTTTTCTACTCAAGGCACAAGGCCTGAAATTTTGGGGGAGGGGGGCCAGTCGATTAGATCGACCCCAGTATGGTACATAATTATCGACCCTAAAAAGATGAAAGGAAAAGCTAACTTCAGCGAAATTTGAACTCAGATGAAATACCGCTAAGCATTTCGCCCGGTGTGCTAATGTTTCTGCCAGCTCGCTGCCTTGAAATACTAAATATTGCAAAAGGATTAACATTCTTTCTTCATGAAATTAAGACAATGAAAAGGAAATTTTAAAACTGTAGTTTAGAAGCCACTATTCTATGGTTAGATAAACCATGAAGTTCAGAAACACTTAATTAGAACAATTCTCAATTAATGATTCCAATGTTCTAATGACAGTGTACCTGTGAGTAAATTGCCAAATAATTTCAGGTTTGGAGATTACAGGTTTTTACAAGATGATTTCACACAGCAATATCACTACATTTGACTATATTAAAACTGATGTATCACCAAAAGTATTTATAGTCGGCAGTAATCCCCGAAAAACAGCAAAATACTATAAAATGTGTATGTATGTATTTCTATCATTTCATGCATATATGTAGTAATGTGTCTTATATATGGGAATGCTTGTAACATCTCTTCCCGGATGGATTTGATTTGATTTGTTTGTTGTGGCCAGTCAGTTTTTGTCAAAACATCATTAAAAGTTTAGAAGTGTCCAATCCAAAAGTTTGATTCATCCCCGGTTTTACAAGTTATAACGATCATTTAGGTGTAGGAGTGACTGTGTGGTAAATAGCTTGCCTATGAACCACATGGTTCCGGGTTCAGTCCCACTGCGTGGCACCTTTGGTAAGTGTCTTCAACTATAGCCTCAGGCCGACCAAAGCTTTGTGAGTGGATTTGGCAGACGGAAACTGAAAGAAGCCCGTCGTATATGTGTGTATATATATATATATATATATATATATATATACATGTGTGAGTGTGTATATGTTTGTCCCCCAACATCGCTTGACAACCGATGCTGTTGTGTTTATGTCCCTGTAACTTAGCAGTTCGGCAAAAGAGATCGATAGAATAAGTACTAGGCTTATAAAGAATAAGTCCTGGGGTCGATTTGCTCGACTAAGGGTGGTGCTCCAGCATGGCCACAGTCAAATGACTGAAACACGTAAAAGAGTAAAAAGAGAGTAAAGAGAGTATTTAAATTAGATTAATCACAGAGAAGCTGTACTGGCAACGGGCACGCTCCTATGGTGTTTTTTACGTGCCACCTGCACAGGAGCCAGTCCAGCAGCACTGGCAATGACCTCATATATATATATATATATATATATATATATATATCATCATCATCATCATCATCGTTTAACGTCCGCTTTCCATGCTAGCATGGGTTGGACGATTTGACTGAGGACTGGTGAAACCGGATGGCAACACCAGGCTCCAGTCTGATTTGGCAGAGTTTCTACAGCTGGATGCCCTTCCTAACGCCATCCACTCAGAGAGTGTAGTGGGTGCTTTTACGTGTCACCCGCACGAAAACGGCCACGCTCGAAATGGTGTCTTTTATGTGCCACCCGCACAAGCCAGTCCAGGGGCACTGGCAACGATCTCGCTCGAAAATCCTACAGGAGCCAGTCAGGCGGTACTGGCAACGGCCACGCTCAAAATGGTGCATCTCATGTGCCACCCGCACAAGAACCAGTCCAGGGGCACTGGCAACGATCTTACTTGGCTTGCCGGGTCTTCTCACGCACAGCCCATTTCCAAAGGTCTCGGTCCGTAGTCATCGCCTCGGTGAGGCCCAATGTACGAAGGTCTTGCCTCACCACCTCAGCCCAGGTCTTCCTGGGCCTACCTCTTCCACGGGTTCCCTCAACTGTTAGGGTGTGGCACTTTTTCACGCAGCTATCCTCCTCCATTCTCACCACATGTCCATACCAGCGCAATCGTCTCTCTTGCACGCCACATATATATATATGTATGTATATATAAAACAAATTTGTACAGGTGTGTATGTGTATATAAATTTGTGTGTGTGAGTGTAAAGATATGAATGTATGTATATGGATATGTATATATGCATATGTACATATATATGTGCATGCGTAAGCATCAAAATCTGACCATACTAAAGAAAAAAACAATATGTAGAGAGGTAAATGGGAAACATTAGGGATAACAATAATTAATGTAATTAATAAAGTGTCCCCTGATAATTATTAACAAATTTACATATTCCCTTCAAAGTATTCCTCAAAGTTTCAAAAAAACACCATGACTTGCACAGAATTTTGTAGAAAAATATATATAAAAAACTACATTACCAGAACTGTTATCCTGTGATAAAGCCTGCATCATTATCCACTCCATAACCGACATGATTGATCCTCACAGAAAGAATAATTACCAGCAATGCTCCTCATTATTATGTTAATGATATGCACTGTTAATGAAGCCATTTGTGTGAATGGCTGAACATTAATGAAAGTGAAACAGAAATAGACTTCACTTCCAATGGAAAGCTGACACGCATGCCAGCCAGCTGGCATGCAAGCATAATGTAGGAGTGTGAATGGATGAAAAGTTCATTAAGAATCTCAAATAAACTGGAACAAATTACTAATATTATAACCTGGTAACGAGATGAGCTTTTATGACTAAAATGTTGATCTATGTACATAAATGTCTGAAATATTTGAAAGGATTGAAAATCATTATCCAGTGCAATTTTCTTGTTTTTCTTTTCTTTTAAATTTCCAGATTTTGTACACAACCTTTTAAATAGCTCAAGAACAAACCAGAGACTCTGATTGATATATATATATATCAATCAGATATATATATATATATATATATATATATATATATATATATATATATATATATATATCAACATCATCATCATCGTTTAATGTCCGTTTTCCATGATGGCGTGGTTTGGATGGTTTGACTGAGGTCTGGAGAGCCAGTGGCTGCACCAGGCTCCAATCTGATCTGGCAATGCTTCTACAGCTGGATGCCCTTCCTAACGCCAACCACTCCAAGAGTGCAGTGGGTGCTTTTACATGCCATCGGCATGTAAAAGTATGTATGTATCTAAGTAAGTAAGTGTAATATTGATTTGATATCAGTCTGCAGACGATCCAATTGGCTTTATTTACTGTGGCATCATTAGGTGAAGGCACGTAGCTAAGTGGTTCAAGTGTTCAGCTGATTATCATAAAGTCGTGGGTTCAATTCCCGAACCAGAAAGCATGTTGTGTTTTGGAGCAAAGTACTTCATTTCACATTGCTCCATTCTATCTAGCTTGAAATAAGAAACAGCCAAGTGCTGATGCAGCTCTCTTTCTCTGTTTCTGTCTGTTTCTCTCTCTCATCTTGGATGTCACTGAGTGAGAGGAAAGTCATGGGCGTGTCTATCTCTGCTCACAACTACATTGTTGTGAACACCTAAAACAATTAGCAAAAGCATGGTACATGCTACCAAACAATACTCACTGGTGGGTGACAGCTGGCTCTTTAGGTGTCATTAGCCAGCCATTATCATAAAAGTAGTAAAACAAAAAGCGCAAAAGAAAATATATATATATAAACAGAATTTCCCTAAATTAAAATAATAATTGAGAATATGTGAAAGAATGAATTTTACAGTATTCCCTACCAAGGATAAAAAAAAAAAAAAAAACAGCATTAAATTTACATTGGGAGTTAAATAATTTCTGTAGGAATTTCCTCTCAAACTCTACTTTCAAAATAATGAAATTATATCACCAGATGTTTACTAATAGAAATGATATGTGAAACCCTTTGCTCCAGTGATTCTCAACCATTTTTGTTCCCTATGGACCCTATTTCACTCTACTGGACTCTCAAGGCTATTTGAGGTTTCAAAATATCCTATTACACTTTTAGAATTAAATATTATTAGAAATTGCATAAAAAAAAAATTGTTAAAATATAATGAGTTGCAGAAGTACAACCAATTTATTGCACATAAATTTTATATGTGTTTACCTGTACTTGTGGTGGCATTCATACAGGATGGGTCAAGGTGGCTCTGACATTTTCAAAGTTCACATGTGGTTCCAGTCACATGTATACACACTTTGGGGTAGTGTGATTTGTGGCAGTTTATCTTGATGTCAATTGTTGACCATTACAAACGATTTGCTGACCAAGTCACCACTGATTATCAGAGCAGGTGTAGCCTGGGTTTGAAGTGGGTTCTAAGTGATACCTACCTCTCAAAACTTTTATAAAACCCTGGCTGAGAACCACTGTTTTGCTCAAATGCTATAACAACCGGAACATTGGGTTCAATACCACCCAATCTGTAAAAGCATCTGAGAACTTTAGAAATATCCTACAATCTGGGTGTATTGCAAATGTCGGCATTACTTGGAATTGCACACATATTATGTAAAGTACTGTCTGTCTGAGGTCCTTGTTGTGACTTGACAAACAATACAAACCCCCAGTAGACACAATATCTTCAACCAACAACCTCACAATATTGTATACAGTGTGACATCTACTATAATAATAATAATAAAACAATGGCAAGAAAAGCCCCTACATGGTAAATACTGGGCTAAACTAAATGCAAAAGAAATAGACAGAGAAAAATCCCAGCAATGGTTGAGAAGCTCAGGACTCAAAGCAGAGACTGAAGGATTTTTAATTGCTGCACAAGACCAAAGCCTCCCCACCAGAAATTACCAAAACCATATAATGAAAAGAAACATAACAAGTAACTGCAGAATATGTGGCGATGGACAAGAAACAATAAATCATATTATCTCTGGCTGCCCAGTCCTGGCTAAGAAGGAATATATTCACAGACACGACAGAGTCGGAAGCTATGCCAAAACTATGGAATAACAACAGAAAAAAGATGGTATAGACACATGCCAGAAAAGGTCACAGAAAACGAGAAAGCAACCATACTCTGAGATATGCCAATAGACACAGATAGAGAAATTAAGACCAATAGGCCAGATATAGTTGTCAGAGATCATGATGGGGAAAAAAAGCTTCCTAATTGATGTATCATTACCAGCAGATGACAACGTTTCCCTAAAAGAAATGGAGAAACTTTCAAAATACAAAGACCTGGAAATAGAGGTAACTCGAATGTGGAATCTAAAGACAGAAACAATTCTTGTGACAGCTGTTTATTTGACGGATACTAAATGGACAAAAGGACAGAATTGGACCGACAAAGTTGACCTTAGACAGTAAAGGGGCAATGAACATTGTAAAGTATTTACTAAATTATGTTAACATTCTATCCTTCCTTTTGGCTGCCCTATAGATAACAGTAATATTGATGATGATGGTGGTGTAGCCTATATCAATGCTTTAAAGAATTAATACTAATGCCCCAAGAGAGTAAATTAATGTTATATACATATTGAAATTTGGTCCTATTGCTTCAGATGTATTTCCATCTGTTTTTCATTTTCCCATTTCTCTACTGCTGTGGTATGATTTCAGCAGGTATACTTTATAATTTCATTCCCTCATGTCTTAATTACTAATTTACTGAGTCACAATTTTTACAGTCCTAAGCAAAGTTTCCTTCTATTATTATCAGTAATTGATTCAAATTTCTCATACATCACCACTCAAGCATTTCAGCATCTCCCTCGCCTTAATTTCTCTTTCCATTTTAAACAAAAACACAATCTTGCCTAGTTTCTTTTATGCAAAAACACCCCACCAACAAAAATATCAACAAAAACACCATCACAATTCCATTAACCATATCCATTTGTCTTTTAATTATTTCTAACTTAAGTCTTCTTATTTCTTTATTGTCCACAAGGGGCTAAACATAGAGGGGACAAACAAGGACAGACAAAAGGATTAAGTCGATTACATCGACCCCAGTGCGTAACTGGTACTTAATTTATCGACCCCCAAAAGGATGAAAGGCAAAGTTGACCTCGGCGGAATTTGAATGCAAAGCAATAAAAATGGACAAAATGCATCATAAGGCCAACAAGTGCAGAGGAGAGGGGGGGGGGCTAGTGAATTACATCGACCCCCCTCCTCCCAGTACTCAAATGGTACTTTTTTTTATTGATCCTGATAGGACTTGAAGGCAAAGACGACTTTGATGGAATTTGAACTCAAAGCATTTTGCTCGCTGTGCCAACAACACTGCCAACTCGCCGCCTTAATAGTAGTAGTAATAATCCATTATCCTACAAGTATAATGAAATGCTAACAGACTCACATCAAAACAAACTGGCTAAGGCCACCATATTGACTAGTGTAATTAAGCAATGTTAATTAGTAGTCAAAGATTAAAGATCTTAAATTGAAGGGATTAAGTAAGATGTTTTACTTCAGTAATCTACTTTGCTCTGGAAATGGATCAACTAAGACAATATAGGAGTTTTAAGATATGCATCATCATCATTATTATTATTATTATTATTGGTGTTGTTTCTGTTGTCATTCTGTTATTATTATTATTATTACTATTATTATTATTATTATTGATACTGTTATTCTTATTAAAGTTAATCATCGTTGTTACTGCTATTCTTTTCTACAAGGCCTGAAGTTTTGTGGGATGGGGTCAGTCGATTAGATCGACTCTAGTACAACTGGTACTTAATTTATTGACCCTGAAAAGATGAAAGGCAAAGTTGACCACGGCGGAATTTGAACTCAGAATGTAAAGACAGACGAAATACCACTAAGCATTTCGCCCGGCATGTTAACACTGAACCTGGAACCATTGGTTGGTAAGCAAGCTACTTTCACACAGCCACTCCTGTGCTTTTCTAAAAAAATTTTTAACCTTAGCTGTGGAATCCTTGGGCAAAAATCTTTCCTTTTGTTTTTTTAAATTTAACCTTTTAACATTCAGATTATTTTGTCAAATGTAATTCTTATTTATTTTGAATTAATCATGTCTTATCTTGTAGCTTTGAGATTTTGATGATGTGGTTGTTGATCTTTAGAATGTAGGTGTGAGAGGCTGAATCTGGCCAGTTTGAACACAAGACAGGTAGACTATTTGGGCCACATCGGGCTAGTTTAAACACTAAAGGGTTAATACCTAAATACTTTGTGAAGTGAGAGGCGTTGGGTGTCTCAACTGGTTGAATCTAACATATGAAGAAAATGGTATTTGTTTAGAGACAGAAGTGCTATCTCTGTTGGCAACAAAGAGATTCTGTCATTGGAGAGAAGGCAAAGACTAAACGATACATATGTCAGAAGTTTGATTCTGTATGGCATTTTATACACAGAATTGTTATGGCAGACAAATTGCAGTACACACATATATATATATATATATATATATATATACGGAGAGGGAGAGAGAGAGAGAGAGAGAGAGAGAGAAAGAGGAATGTGAGTGCAAGTCAGCCATAAAAGATTGGGAATCGCAGGAACTGGCAAACGGTATGTCAGAGAATATTGACATGTTTCATATATATTGAATAGTGAAATATCGAACATAATAAACAAAACCAATCATGTCAAAATTCTTTTTCAGAAATTTCCTTGTTCACTCACTGAATCATGATGATTTATTTGGTCCAGCTTTCCATTGTGTTTTGGGGAATGACCTCTGCATACACAACCTATATAACATCTTTTGATCAAGGAACTTATTTTAAAATGACACTAATTTTTTGTGAAACTCGAATAACAAATTAAAATATCAGCATGGTAGATATATTTTGTTTTATCTCAAACAATCAGTAACTTGATTTATTGTGGCATATTTGGAATTTCAGAGGTATTGTTTCAATTGCTACAGATTACAATCTTTAACACAATCAACAGTGCTGCTGTTGTTGTTGCTGTTTCTATTATAATTCTCTTGTTTTCCTCATCTCGGAAGCATTTCCATAAAAATACAACTTGCATTGTAAATGTTAATACGCTTCATTGAATCAATCTTAAAAAAATAGCAGAGGTGTATGTCATCTCTTTTTTTCTTTTTTTATTCATATTTAGTTTCTGAAATTCTATGTTTTGTTTTATTTATTTCTTTGTTGTTGCTTTGAGAGAGCACACGTGTACACACACACATACAGAACAGTACTCCACTCCTGCAACAAACTCTAACAAAAGGTGCCAATGTGCTGCTTTGACAATGACTATTCAGATCCAACAATCACAGACATTATACCTCTCTTGTCCAATTTAACAACAACAGCAACAACAATATCATAGAAATGAAAATACCAATGTTTCTTTTTTCTATTGTTTTGTTTCCTAATTTTTTTCTTTTCTTGTTTTGTTGTAACAGCTGAAACATTCGAAAGTAAAAAAAAGGAAACGATTCAACAATGTTGGATTGTTGGAAAGCTACGGAACTTGGGTTTGTGTTTTTCAGCCTTACTCAATCATTTGGTTAACCAGGCCCACTCCATACACAATCAAATACTTGAAGAGTTTTCGGTTTGCATGCATGCTTGCTTGCTTATTTATTTATTTATTGCATAGACATAATTATTCCAAAGCCCTACTTGTTCTTGGTCGGCTACACAATAGCAATTAGTCACTTATTTTAATAAATAACGGCAAAGTGGTTGGTTGAGACCAAAAAAATACATTGAAAAACACAACAAATGTCTTCTCGGCAAAACCAAATTCGTTTCCAGTAATTCCTCACAATCCGATTAAATGGAAATATAACCAAATATCATTTGATTGTTGTCGATTCACACACACACACACACACACACACACACACAAACACAATGGTTTGGCAAATACTCAATATATGACTGATTGACTGACATAGCTAATAATAATAATGATAATAATAATAATAATAATAATAATAGATTTGATTTCATTCTGATTCCAAACACCAATCACCGACTCACTTGAGTGCAGATTCTATTAATTTCTAGCAATATTTGGACTTCAGAATCATTCTTGTAATAATTAGCATTGTCACCACCACCAGCACCACCACCACCACCACCTTGCTACTACTACCACAACCATTACCACCACCACTCTACTACTGCCGCCACCACCATGGCTATGACTCACAAGTAACCAAAGAAAATGTTGGAAGAAAGAGTTATATAAATAAAAAAAAAAAAACCTTAGCAAATAAACAGATTGAATAAAAGGTTTAATTTCTTTGAGGTAAAGAGAGAAATCCTGATGTAATTGGTTCCATTTTGGTTTCCATTCCTTTCTCCTTTTTGCAACATTCTATCACAGAGAAACAGAACCGATATCCATGAGTGCGGAATCTATATTTAGTCTCTTACTAATCTTTAATGTTCAATATTTATGACAAGAAGACGGGGGTGAAAGTTTGTTTGCTTATGTAGTCACCATGCGTGAATGAGTGTTGTGTAAACGTCTTGTGTAAAATAAGGAAACAAAAGAAATTGATGATGACGGTGATGATGATGACAATGACAACATTGATGATAATGAAGATGCAGATGATGATGATGATGGACATTTCAATGATGTGTTGCTAAGTATCACCAATGATGATGATGATGGTGATAATGATGATGAGGATGTGTTGCTGAGTATCGCTGATTGGTTGATGTTGATGCTGTTGATGATGATGATGATGATGCTACTACTGCTTGTGATGATGACGTTGATGACAATAATGATGATGATGATGATGATAATGATGCTGGCGATGATGATGATGATAATGATGCTGATGATGATGATGATGTGTTGCTAAATATCACCAACTGGTTGTTGTTGTTGTTGTTGTCGTTATATGAACTGACTGTTGATTATAATTCACTGATTAGTAATAGTTGCTCTCCCTGTTGTTATTGATTGATTCATTGATAAATTGCTAATGACGGACATAGATGCTGTCGGCTATTAATAATAACTGATCAGCTACTGTTGTTGGTGTTCTTGCAGTTAGTTAATATGATATAAACTCTTCCGCACCTCAGAGATGGTGTTTAATGTTAGTTTTATGGGGGTGGATGGAAGAAAAGGAGAGACGAAGCTACCCCTATCAGTCATTCTATTGATGAAGATGACAACACATGCCCTGAAAATTTTTTAATCAAATGAATCAACCTCAGGACTGGTTTCTTTTTAAAGCCTGGTACTTATTCTATTGGTCTCTTTTTGCTGAACCACTAAGTTACAGGGACGTAAACACACCAACACCGGTTGTCAAGCAGTAGCAGGGCACAAACATGGACACAAAGTCACACACATATACCCAGGAAGGGCTTCTTCTTTCAGTTTCTGTCTACCAAATCCACTCACAAGGATTTGGCTGGCCTGAGGCTATAGTTAGTAGAAGGCACTTGCCCAAGATGCCACTCAGTGGGACTGAACCCAGAACCATGTGGTTGGGAAGCAAACTTCTTACTGCACAGCCACACAAAAGCAAAGTAGAATGAAGTTTATAATCCTAAACTACAACAAAACACCTACACTGGTATATTGACCCTTTCTTTAACAACCCAGCTGAAACCGGCTCTGTTGTACAAATGTCTTATTTTCAAAAGCTCAGAATTAATATCTTCCACCAAACCTTAATCACAATTTATGTTCCTAACACTAGCTTAATGGTAACTAAGTTATTTTACTAAATTCTTTGTTATATTTAAAATTGATTGAAAGAAACACAGAGTATCTCAACAGAAATATGGTAACAAAAGGGTTAACAAATGATTAATTTAACCCTTTCTTTACCAACCTGGCTAAAACCAGCTCTGGCTCTGTAGTACAAATGTCTTGTCTTCAAAAGTTCTGAATTAAAATCTTCCACCAAGCCTTAGTCACAATTTATATTCCTAACACTAGCTTAATGATAACTAAGTTATTTTACTAAATTCTTTGTTATATTTAAAATTAATTGAAAGAAACACAGAGACTATCAAACTAAATACAGTAATGAAAGGGTTAAAAGCTCACTGAACTGTTGAGGGGTAATAAGATATAATGAAAATATTGACTCAATGACAAATAATTAATACAGAAGAGAAAAAAAAAACAATATAAAAATCAAATTAAAATATTTAAAAAAGAACAAAACGAAAAACAACTGACCTGGAACAGTTCACACCATTTTAAGCTACAATGCTTGTTATTCTTAATATATAGGCATTTCATACAAAACTGTGTATAACTCCCGTTAACGAACATCAATGAGTGAATGTAACAAAAAGGAAACCCCAAAATAGGTGTTTTGCAAGCAAAGTCCCTAGTGATATTTGTTCAGTACTGAGTTAACACATTCTCTTGTTAACCTCACTCTCCAAAAATGCAATAAACCAATGATTGGTTTGTAGGAAATTTGTAATCACTGATGCTATTTTTCACCGATTGTAATATAAAATAAATATATATAAGAGTTGTAGATATCTGGTGTTTTTCTTGTTTTTTTTTTTTAGTTATTGTTCTCAACCTCATTGCTCTTTGGGTTTTGCTGGTCTGATCTATCAGAATCCAAGAAAATTCTATAAATAAGTTAACTCATTAAAATGAACATTCCATACCATTATTCCTTAAGGAGAAAAAGAATAAAAAAAAGTGAAAATAAGTAAAAGAAATAAATCAAAAAGAAGTAAGCTATGAATTTACATTCATGAGAGAAATTTTAAACTTCAAGAATAAATCTCCACACATCTTATATAGATATATAGATATATATGCATATAAATCATCATCATCATCATTGTCGTTTAACATCCGCTTTCCATGCTGGCATGGGTTGGACGGTTTGACTGAGGATTGGTAAGCCAGAAGGCTGTACCAGGCTCCAATCCGATCTGGCAATGTTTCTACAGCTGGATGCCCTTCCAAACGCCAACCACTCCGAGAGTGTGGTGGGTGCTTTTTACATACTACCGGCATGAAGGCCAGTCAGGTGGCACTGCCAATGACCACGCTCGAATGGTGCTTTTTACATGCCACCAGCACAAGACCAGCAATTTGTGTATAGTGGGGGGATATGTAAATATCTATTTATCTATATCTAAACACACACAGACGTGCGTATGTGTGTGTGTGTGTGTATTGATGTGTCTATTGAACATCCACAAGGAAAAGGTCAATAACTTCAAAGCTTTGGCTTGCTTACCTTCAGCTTCAAGGTGAACAAGGTAATAAAATTGAAAAATTTAACAAATATGTACTCCACTAAAATGTATTGGGTAATCCTATAACTTAATGTTGAATTGTTTTGTATGTAACTTGGCATAAAAACAGACAAACACACACATATTCTTTTATTCTTTTACTTGTTTCAGTCATTTGACTGTGGCCATGCTGGAGCACCACCTTTTAGTCGAGCAAATCGACCCCAGGACTTATTCTTTGTAAGCCTAGTACTTTTTTTATTGGTCTCTTTTTGCTGAACCGCTAAGTTACAGGGACGTAAACACACCAGCATCGGATGTCAAGTGATGTTGGGGGGGTGGGGGTGGGGGCAAACACAGACACACAAACATATACACACACACATACATATATATATATATATATATATATATATATATATATATATATATATATATACACATATATATGACGGGCTTCTTTAAGTTTCTGTCTACCAAATCCACTCATAAGGCTTTGGTCGGCCTGAGGCTATAGTAGAAGAGAATTGCCCAAGGTGCCACGCAGTGGGACTGAACCCAGAACCATGTGGTTGGCAAGCGAGCTACTTATTACACAGCCACTCCTGCATCTATATATATGTACATGTATATATAATTTTACATGGGAAGATTCCTAGTTATTTCAAAGTCTTGCCTTACACTTAGTCATTCATATAATGAAGCTCATTGACACCCACACAACAAATCCTGCTAAAAATAGCAACCAGAATCCCTTCAAATTACACTATACCATTTTCAACAATGAAAGAGACACCAGGTAATTTAAAATTAAGGTGGAATCAACAAGACTGGAAGGTTTTTGGTTGTAGGCTTGCTTTAACAGAGATGGCCTGGGGCCAAAAAATCAATAACAATGACACATTGCTATGAAACTAGATGTTACATCAAAAGATATATAAAAAAAAAATGGTTAATTCAGTCTCATTGAAAGGAAGCCTAAAGTTACACAAGACCTTCCTGGAAGCTTATTTACAAATATGACCATTGAGTTAGTCAGAATTCCAAATATATCTGAAGAATGGAATGACTCACAGAAATATGTGGAAAGCAACAGTTTAAGCAAAGAAATAAGAATGAAATCTCCAAAGCTAAATCACATATTTTTAGAAATATTTGTTTTGCCAATGTAGATCTTCAGTACGTTCTTTCCATTTTAGTTCTATTTTTATCGCCCCCCCCCCCTGCATCTTCAGACTGTGAAAGTGTATGGCCTAATACTATTTTATATTTTTGAGATGAGGGATTAACATTATTTACAATAGACGGATAAGTGTCCTCACCTTGCTTGTTGTTACCACAACGTTTCAGCTCATGTACTCTCCAGCCTTCATCAGGTGTTCTGGTGGAATTTCGAACCTAACCCTTTATTTGACTAATGGAGTACTCTGTTCTCATTCCTAAGGTACTCTCTTTTTTGCTGATGTTATTTTTTCTGTTGATATTATTTCCCCAGTCCCTGCCTGGGATTGAACTCAGAATCCAAGATTTAATAGCCCGTGCTCTTATCCACTATACTATATGCCCATAGGCAATTATAGAATGAATTTTAAATGGTTAAGGGTGTTGCGCTTACAATTGCAAGATCATGGTTTCAATTCCTGTGCAGGATGGTGCCTTGTGTTCTTGAGCAGAAACACTTTCTTTCACATTGCCTCAGTCCACTCAGTTGTAAAACAGTAACCTTGTGATGGACACGTGTCCTGTTCATGAGGAATATGATCTCAGTAATTTATATGCCATGGAAACCAGGTATCCAGTCCCATCAGCCTAAGGACCCAATACAGTATTTACTTTTATTCTTAGAGTGATTTAGGCAGTCGAACTAAAGCCATTCCACATTTACTAATTCCCACAATGTAAAAAAAAAACTCCCTACAGGAGTAGACACAGTCAAGTGGTTACAAAGCCTACTTTATAACCATGTGGTTTTGAGTTCAGTCCCATTGCACAGCACTTTGGGCAAATGTCTGCTACTATAGCCACAGGCCAACCAATGCCTTGCTAATGAATTTGGTGGACTAAAACTCTGTGGAAATCTGTCACATATATTCTTTTCTACTCTAGGCACAAAGCCAGAAATTTTTGGGGAGGGGCCAGTTGATTAGATGGACCCCAGTATGCAACTGGTACTTAATTTATCGACCCTGAAAGGATGAAAGGCAAAGTCAACCTTGGCAGAATTTGAACTCAGAACGTAAAGACAGACAAAATACCGCTAAGCATTTCACCCATTGTGCTAATGTTTCTGCCAGATCGCCGCCTTACCTGTCACATATATTTATGCGTGTGTGTGCTTGTGTTTGTCCCCTCTCACCACTCAACAACCAGTGTTGGTTTGTTTGCATCCCTGTAACTTAGTAGTTTGACAAAAGAGATGAATAAATACCAGACTTAAAAATAAGTACTGGGGTCAATCTGTTTGATTAAACTCTTTGAGGTGATGCCCCAGCATGGCCACAGTCCAATGGCTGAAATGGTTGAAATATAAAAGAAACTATACCACAAGGTCTCACCATTCAGTTTGTATAAGAACAATACTGGATTGACTCCTGACAATACTGGATTGACTCATGACAATACTGGATTGACTCATGACAATACTGGATTGACTCATGACAATACTGTCATTTCCTACATCTAGGTCTATCAAGGTATACATTGTGTAATGTGCCTTTCCTTTCTTAACAAGATAGCATGTGACTGAAGGAAGACTTGGCTGCTATCTGGAATTGGTTGAGCAAACACACAAAGGCTTTCATGTTGGCTCAAATTTTGATAAGTAGATCCGCTACGTTAAATAATCATCATAATTAAGTATGTAAGATATGCAAAAAACAAAAATGCATAAAGACAATGGGTGCACAGGGGTCTTAGTTATAACAAAAACAACAATATTGCAAAGATCTGAACAGCGATAAAAGAACAACAATAACAATGGGTTCCAGTTTCAATTTGTAAGTAAGATATTTGATATAATTCATTGAAATATGGAACTTGAAGATGATAAGGGCTGCCAGCAGTTGAGCTGCAAGATACAAAACTAAATTGAGTATAGCAGCAGTTCCAAAGACCACATCCAACTACCAACAAACTCACTGAATGCAGATAGATACTAACTAGATTGGATACAAGAACTCCCTTGTATCCTAAACCAATATTTTGATTGCATGATAAATTGTGATAGCAAAGAAGAAGAAGGAAAAGGAGGAAGAGAAAGCTCATCCATCTTACACCAATGTTTATTATTTTTCGTTTTTGAAGCAAGCAGTATGATATTCCGTAATAGAATCCACATCACTACATTACACAACTGCGCAGGAAAGACAAATAAAACAGATACAATATATATATATATATATATATATATACACACACACACACATACATATATATATATTCGTACACTTATATTTACATACACATGCACATATGTATATATAAAAACTGTCTTTGTTTTAAATATTCACATCGACATTTGTTGTTGATTTGATACTTCTATTTAAGAAAAAAAAAAAGCGAAGGAAAAAACAAATGAGAAAGAAACAGTACCTCCGCAATTCCATTGCCAATAGCCCCATGTGGAGAATATATTTTTCTTTCTGATAAAAGCTTGTAATGACATGCAAGTTTTAGGGTAAGATTATCACAGATAAAGACAATCACTTAGAAAACATGTCGGCAACTGATAAACTTCTCATAAATACCTTCAATGTGCATAAAAACTTTTGCATAAAACAAAATATCACAAGGGAAAGAAAAAACAGAAAAGCGACTTCAATTTTGCCATTTAAATCATGAGGCAGATTGAGATTGTGAGAAATTAGCAAATATAATCAGAAATTAACAAATCAGTGTGATAGTTCAAAATCAAAATCTAATAATAATAATAATAATAATCCTTTCTACTATAGGCACAAGGCCTGAAATTTTGGATGAGGAGACTAGTTGATTTCATTGATCCCAGTGTTTCACTGGTACTTAATTTATTGGCCCCGAAAGGATGAAAGGCAAAGTCAACCTTGGCAGAATTTGAACTCAGAATGTGAAGATGGGCGAAAAGCCACTAAGCATTTTACCCAGAGTGCTAATGATTCTACTAGCTCATCACCTTAATAACAATAATAATAATAATAATAATAATAATAATAATAATGTGTGTTAGTTTAGATTTGGCAGAGGGTCAGTGCTGCAATTAGAAGAGCTTGTGGTTGATTGAACTGACTTTAGAAGGGTAAAAAGTAATTGGGTGAAGATTGGAATCAGAACTGTGACATACAAAAATAGAAACTAAACCATTTGGGCCGGCTCTCCATTGCTCCACCCAACACCATTACTCTTTTCACATACCACTACACAATCACTGATGTTAAGTCACCAAAGACTAGGTCTTTGCATGCATTTGTACAGTGTGTAATGCCGATAACGTTATTTAACACATTCCAGGCCTTCCTATATTTAGCCGTTCCCCTTCTCTTTAAGAACAGAACGAAAGGCTCAGATTGCTCGGGAATAAATAGAGTCTTGGTTCCAAGAACATAATTCGAGGGAGAAATGACTATTCTTATCACCCACATGTATATGTGTGTGAGTGTGTATGAATATGTGTGCGAGTATGTATTATACATATACCCTTTATTTGTTTCAGTTATTAGACTGTGGCCAGCTGGGGCATCACCTTGTGCTATCATCATCATCATCATCGTTTAACGTCCGCTTTCCATGCTAGCATGGGTTGGAGGATTTGACTGAGGACTGGTGAAACCGGATGGCAACACCAGGCTCCAATCTAAATTTGGCAGAGTTTCTACAGCTGGATGCCCTTATATATATATATATGTGTGTGTGTAAGTATATATATGTAACATGTTGCTATGGATGCCAAATAGGTCTCATAGACATTGGAGGCAATGGGTAGCAATAATAATAATAATAATAATCCTTTCTACTGTAGGTAACAACAGGTCTGAAATTTTGGGGAGAAGCAGCAAGTCGATTGCATCAATCCCAGTGCTCAACTGGTACTTATTTTATCGACCCTGAAAGGATGAATGGCAAAGTTGACCTAACATGAATTTGAACTCAGAACATAAAGACAGATGAAATGCTGCTAAGCATTTTGCCTGGCATGCTAACACTTCTGCCAGTTCACTGCCTTCTTTATAATAATAATAATAATGATAATAATAATGATAATCCTTTCTACTAAAAGCAAAAGGCCTGAAATTTTTGGGGGGTGGGTGGGGGATAAGTCGATTACATCGAACCCAATGTATCATCGACCCTGAAATGATGAAAGGCAAAGTTGACATTGGTGGAATTTGAACTCAGAAGATAGTGGCAGACAAAATACCACTAAGTATTTCGCCCGGCATACTAACTATTCTGCCAGCTCACTGCCCTAATAATAATAATAATAATAATAATAATGATGATGATGATGATGATGATGATAACTGCATCCTTCTGTCCCACCTCCAAAAATTCCACCAGATATTAGAAGTTTGTTTTTAAGACAAATATCTGTAGAGAAATGTTTACTTTAAACCAACTAGATAAAAGAGAATGGTTTCACCAAGCTAAACATAGGCTTGCTGTTTATAGAACTGACAAGCTTTTCAGCTATTCGTCAAAAACAATAGTGACCATTCATACTATATTATATACAGCAACACTATTTTGGGTTACTCAGATAGATATCAGTACAGCCTCTCTCTCTCTCTCTCTTTCTCTTTCTCCACTCTAAAAAGTATTTATCAACATGTGAAATCTTTGTAGGTGTTAAGCTCATTAAGCTTCACTGGATGAATAATATTCATTAAAGTTTGGAGGTGGAAAACTACTCGTTAGGAAAACAAAGTTTCAATAAAGTGGTAAGTAAATGAACCCCTCATCAGCTTCAACAATGACTATTCCGGCTGTTCAATCAACTGGACTGTCTCTGCTCATTGAATCATAGCATATATGGCTGAGTATTCCACAGACACCTGTACCCGTCATGTAATCCTCAGACAACATGATACATTGTGACAAAGTTGGCCCTTTAAATTACAGGTACCTACTATCAACTGAAGGGCTTCAATATAGTTTCCATCTACTCAGTCTCACTCACAAGGCTTGAGGTGAATCAATGACACAGTAAAAAAATGTTCGGTCCAAATGCCATGCAATGGAATTGAACTCAGGACTGTATGGGTGTTAAACAAACTTCTTAACTGCTCAGCCATCCTAATAACAGCAGGAGACATATAGGTTACACTAAAAACATGGTATAAAGCTGGGTACTTATGGCCTGTTTTTGCAGCTATAAGTGCATGTGTGTGCATGTATGAGTGTGTGTGTGCATGTGTGTGTATGTATGTGTGTGCATGTATATTTGTGCGTGTGTGTGTATGCGTTAAGTATGTGTTCGTTCATCTGTCTTTACATGTGTTAGTCAAGAGAAGACGAGCAGTACTCATAACCTTTGCAGAGAGCTTGGATGCCTGTGAGTTTGTTAGTATCTGTGTGTATGTGTGTACATTACATAGGACATGGTATGCCTCTGTGTGTATGTGTGTGTGCATGCATGCACGTATAACTCTGTATATGTGTCTATATAATGTGTGTGTGCGTGAGTGTGCATGTCTCACTTGTATTCATATGTCTATGCGTATTTTAAAACGTGTCATAATGTGCGTCACAATATGTGCAACATATATGCGCGTGCTCTTGTGCATATATCCATGTTTGTGCATGTTTGCCTGTGCTAGTGTGTGTGTGTGTGTCTCTCTCTTTCTTTAAAAATGTGTATGTTAAATAAATATTTAATGTATGTTAAATAAATACGTGTTTGGTGTGAATAATAATTTGTGTATGAGCACACACGTATGTAAGTGTGTATGTTTGGTAATTTATTAGTGCAGATGTGAGTGTATATATACGTGTGTGTGTGTGTGTGTGTGAATGTGTGTGATTGGAAAACACCCATAAAAATCAAATTACCAATTATGGAATAAATTTATTTTGAAATTGATTTTGTTTGAACTGCAGAGTCCAGGGACAGGGTTGTTTACTTTTTCTTGTCCTATTTTTTGTTTTGTTTTTGTTTTTCGTGGTTTGATGGTGGTAGTGATGATGCTGGTATTGATAGTGATGGTGGTGAAGGCAATGGTGGCAGTGCAGGTAAGCGATGTGGTGGTGAAAAAGCTGATGGTAAAATAACAGTGTTGATAGTAGTGGTAGTAGTAGTAACCGTGATAATACTGGTGACAGTAGTGAAGACAGTGCTGATTATATTGGTGATGATGATGATGGTAGGTGAGGTGGTGTCCAGAGTGGAACTGAATGGCAGTAGTTGTGATGGTGGTGACCACATTCAGTTATTAATTCCCCAAAATACTTCAAAGTTGAAATGGTAAATTAGTGAAGATGGAGAGAGCTTCTTACAATATGGAAAAGAAAAAAAAGTTTAATAAGCTTTATATTTCAGGCACAAAGCCCATCATCAGAAATGTGAGTCTATACAGTACTGGCTGACCAATATGGCTGATACTGTAGAAACTAAAATTTCTTGACTGTTTGTTTCATATGATGGACCTTTGTGCCTGCAAAATGTAAAGGTTATTAAGCATTTTTATTTTCCATGTTGTCAGAAACTCTCTACTATTTTCTGTATCACAATGCTTCAAGCAAGCTACAATGCTCTACAGCAAAGACGAGTTAACTTGTCTTCACCCAATTTGTCTTTTTCAGAGTGCAACGAGTAAACTTGTCCAAAATATATAATTTCAAAAACAGCCACAGATGAATTTATACATCAATTCTTGGCATTTCTTGGTTTTTATCTCTTTTACTCTTTTACTTGTTTCAGTCATTTGACTGTGGCCATGCTGGAGCACCGCCTTTAGTCGAGCAAATCGACCCCAGGACTTACTCTTTGTAAGCCTAGTACTTATTCTATCGGACTCTTTTGCTGAACCGCTAAGTTATCAACCAGCATCGGTTATCAAGCGATGTTGGGGGAACAAATCACACACATATATATATACATATACATATATACGACGGGCTTCTTTCAGTTTCCGTCTACCAAATCCACTCACAAGGCTTTGGTCAGCCCGAGGCTATAGTAGAAGACACTTGCCCAAGGTGGCATGCAGTGGGACTGAACCCAGAATCATGTGGTTCATAAGCAAGCTACTTATCACACAGCCACTCCTGCACCTATCTGCTTTTTTTTTTTTTACAAATTATGCCCAGATGTTGAGCTCAGAAGATGACAATGAGTATGAACCTTCTATTATAAGCTTGGATACATCAGATGAGAGTGCAAGCTAATCCAATAAGAAAAAATTCGTCTGAGAATGAAATGTGTTCTCCAAAAGAAGTCGCTGAGGAAGGGGTTAAGTCCATATTTACCAGAATCAAATAAATTGTAACTACTATATTATAATGAATCTAGGTCACTGAGAGAACTATTTAACTCATTAGTATTTAAACTGGCCATATCTGACCCAAATATTCTACCAGTTTTTTTGCTCAAATCAGCCAGGTCTGGCATTTCATACCTACCCTACAATGTCATTCTAAAAATAAACAATCATATCATTGAAATCTAAAAGCTCTGAGATAATGTATGATTAATTCAAAACAATGTGAATTAATAGGTAATGCATTTGATAGAATAATCTGAATGCTAAATGGTTAACCTATTCAGTCAGAATAGTTTAAGACATTATGATAAATATTAACAACACGGAAACTGGCAATCACAGCATAAGTGTTGGATTTTTTTTCTTTATGAATTATGGTAAAGCCAATTTCAGGTTTTCAAAATTGTTTCCTTGTTCCACAAACACAACAATCCCCAATTCCCAAATCCATTTTTGTTTGTGTCATTTGAGAAATAATAGAAAGGTTTTTGACACCAAGTAAACAAATACAAAAGCTAAGCTTAACTGTTTTTTTCTTGTCTAGTCTTGGTTTTCACAAACATGGTGACATTTTAATTCTGAAGGGAACTGTAGGGACACTTAAACTAATCAGTCACAGAATCACAAATATAGATAATATTTATCTTGGGCTACTATGCTAACATAAGGGCCAACTTTTAGCCCTTTTTTTTTTGCTTTCAAAAATTAATATACTATTTTAATATTAAAAAAGAGTTCTATACTCAGATGAGCCAATACATTAATCATTTCTTTTAAATACATATTTTTATTTAATTATTACACACACACACGCAGTCATTTTTACAACAAAAAAAATTGACACTTTCTTCAAACTTTCAGCTTGCTTGCTTTTAGCAGACTGTTTGATAAAGGCAAACAAGCTGAAACCTCGAAGTTACTATCAACCTTTTCCTTGTTTAAACACACACACACACATACATACACACACACACACACATGAATAATGTCATAATTGATGCTGAGGTGTCATTAAATGTCAGTGAAAAATAAACGAGGAATTATTATCATAAAATGTATAAAGTGAGAGCAAGTGTGAACACTGCTGAATAATGGTAAGTAGTAAACAACCTTGATAGATCTATATATGGTTTGACATGTTATATAAAGATAGTTTTCAGTGTTGACTCCATGACCTATTGACCCTTCTGATATCAATCCGTCTTAGACCAATTCTGGTTCCATAACTTAAGGTTTCTCGTTTTACAATGTTCATATCTAAATTAAAACCTTCCATCAATGTTTTATGTTTGAACACTTTCATTATATTTCAACCACAACTTAATGAAAAAGTTAATTGTTTTACTTAAATCCCTTTGAATACTTGATTAATAGTTAAAATTAATTACAACATATATAGGCAGTGCATTTCATTAGAAATATGATCGCGAAAGGGTTTAGGGATATAAAATTTCTTTGCTTCCCTTTCTCATACACAAATACATACCGTTTGATATGTGGATTAACAGTAGAAATCCTTCAGTCAATAAAGGAGCTTCTACGCAGTTAATTGACTTCCTAGAAATAGCAGACAAATTACTCTTGGATCAGCTCCCACGTCTTAAAGGAAGGACACTTTGAATAATGTAGTCCTATATATTAGGTAAGAAAAAAGACACTATGGTCATACTGGAACACTTTTGTTCATGTTTACTCAATCAGAGTTGACTTGGAGCAAAACAAGGACAAGAACACATAACGAACTTCAGACTATTTGTCAAACCCGTTCTTTACAAACATAATGACTTCAATGTCCATTCAATGCTTCGTTACTGTGAATCTTTGCATTAATTAATAAACATGTGACAAAATAAGTCAGGATAGAAATTATTTTATCAAACTTCAACTAGGTTTCTTGGTTCAGTTTAAAACAAAATTAACAAACCAGTCCTCAGTCAAATCGTCCAACCCATGCCAGCATGGAAAGCGGACGTTAAACGATGATGATGATAGGGTGCAGGCATGGCTGTGTGGTAAGGACTTTGCATGCTAACCACATGGTTGTGGGTTCAGTCTCATTGTGTGGCACCCCGGGCAAGTATCTTCTACTATAGCTTCGGGCCAACCAAAGCTTTGTGAATGGGTTCGGGAAAAGGAAACTGAAAGAAGCTGGTCTTCTGTGTGTGTGTGTGTGTGTGTATGTGAGAGAGAGATTTTGTGTCTGTGTTTGTCCCCCACCACCACTTGATAATTGGTACTGGTGTGTTTACATTGCTGTAACTTAGAAGTTCAGCAAAAGTGACCGGTAGAATAAGTACTAGGCTTAGCAAAAGAAATATACACTCTCAGAGTGGTTGGCATTAGGAAAGGCATCCAGCTGTAGAAACTCTGCCAAATCAGACTGGAGCCTGGTGCAGCCATCTGGTTCGCCAGTCCTCAGTCAAATCGTCCAACCCATGCTAGCATGGAAAGCGGACGTTAAACGATGATGATATATATATATATAATACTGGGGTTGATTCATTCAACAAAAAATTCAAGGCAGGTGCCCCAGCATAGCCGTAGTCTAACGACTGAAACAAATAAAGCTAAAACAAACAAGCACTTTTTCTTCATCAAATGTCACACCTTTTGCTGAAAGTGATGAAGATAATGTGAAGCGGCATCTGCAGCTTAAGGTTTATTGCAGCTTTTCTTAAACATGAACAAAAGCATTGCTCAACAGTCCTACAAGAGCCAAAAGGTATTCTTAGGAGAGTGAACATGTGCATGTGTGTGCATGTGCGTGTGTGCATGCACTATGTTTTATTCACTACAAGCTAGCCAGTCAGTATTCTATTGAAAGCCACGTTTTCACCAGATGCAACAAAAAGAAAAAAAAGCCTCGGTAGTTTTAGAACTGGCATCAGAGGGAAAGAAAAGGACTGCATAAAATTATATGGACAACTGTGTAATTTTACACTTGTTTTGTTTTATTATTATTGCTTTTACTATTTACATGTTTCTATTTATGTAACCCCCACATTGTATTGTCCTGTACCGTTCCCAAAGTCTTTTTTTGTGAACCCTTAGTGATAAACAAATAAAGCAGTATTATTATTATTATTATTATTATTATTATTATTATTATTATTCCCTTGTCCCTGTTTGAAAAGGATTTATTCATTCATCAACTTTAGTGCCACTCTATTCTTCTCTACATGTTTCACCCGGGAACCAAATGCACCACCCTTCAACAGTTAAAAAGAAACCAACAAACTTTTGTTCAAAAACCATTGATTTATATTTCGGTGGTGTTCGAGAATGGCTTTCACTAATTTTTCCCATCGGATTTCTAAATGTTTTTAACTACATGAGGGAAAGAGAGCGAACGTCTCACATGGGGATGAAATTTGAAACCACCCACTGAAAGTCAATAAAACCTTTCTAGCTATCTTAACAAAAGGACAACAATCACAACAAACCTAAACACTACATTTGGTAATCAAAACCAAAGTGTTTACACCTGGTTGTATAGACATGCACCTGGTTGCATACACATGCACAATATACAGCCTGCCTTTTGCATAGAGATCTATAAATCCTTGTTGTCAAAAAAGATAGAAGCTCCTTGGCTCCCATCCATTTCTTACTCCAACTACAAAGTTCTGACAGCAAAAACCCATCTTTTATCTTTTACTTGTTTCAGTCACTGGACTGTGGCCATGCTGGAGTACCACCTCGAAGGGCTTAGTTGAACAAATCAACTTCAGTATTTATAGGTAACTCTGCAACAGACTAGCCTTATGATCAGGGATAATGTTGGCCTGCTTACCTAGCCAGTCCAGTGGCATCATATGAAAGCTAAAACAATGCAAAGTGCACCATGACCAGTGATGTATAACAATATCCGATAGTCTGGTCAATCATGATATATATATATCTTCTTTCATTTGTTTCAGTCATTTTACTGTGGCCATGCTAGAGCACCGCCTTTAGTCGAACAAATCGACCCCAGGACTTATTCTTTGTAAGCTTAGTATTTATTCTATCGGTCTCTTTTGCCGAACTGTTAAGTTATGGAGACATAAACATGCCAACATCAGTTCTCAAGCGATGGTGGGGGGACAAACACAGACACACAAACACAGACACACACACACAAGACGGGCTTCTTTCAGTTTCCGTCTACCCAATCCACTCACAAGGCTTTGGTCAGCCCGAGGCTATAGTAGAAGACCCAAGGTGCCATGCAGTGGGACTGAACCTGGAACCATGTAGTTGGCAAGCAAGCTACTAACCACACAGCCACTCATCATGTGATTGTTAATACTTTTCTCATTGTATTGTGTGTTTCTTTCTTTTTTGCATCTGTGATTTTATTTTTGATCTTCTGTTTTTTTAATAATTTTTAAAGTTATATTACATTCATTGTATATTAAATAAATTATTGTCAATTGAATCTCTCTATTTAATTTATTGTTTCTAATATACACACACATATATATAGAAGTGATGGGCTTACATAAAGTTTCTTTCAACTAAATTCACTCACAAGGCATTAGTTGGCCTGAGGCCATAGTAGAAGACAAATGCCCAATGTGACACAAGACTGAACTGAAAACATGGGTGGAAAATGAATTTCTTAACCACACACCCATTCCCATGTATAAAAAAAGCAAAAAAAAAAGTGATAAACTCATCACTTGAGTCTTAAAAATCAAAACTGTAATTTGATATCAGTTTCATAATCATGAATTTGTAAAATTAAAAATTCATTATTTTTATCTCAGTCCAGATGCACTCCCTACAGGTCTTTATGTATTTGCAATTTACATCTTTATAGATTTGCAATTTATCCCTGGTACTCTAAATAGTTCTCCTCCCCTAATCAACATGATCCCCAGTTTTATTTAGCTTGATGGTATACATATATAGATTTTTGATATCACTGAAGGAGATTCAAATATTATTTTATACTTTACATGCATCAAAACAACAAAGAAATCAAGTAAAATGACTGAAACAACTAAAAGAGTAAAAGAGTATATTGAATAAATTAAGAGACTCATCATTGGTATAGACTAAAATAATTAAATCATTATGACTATTGTAACCAACAGAATATGTCCCACTAATACAGAAGAAAAAAGTCTAAGAACTTAATGCTCTTAATTAAATTCAATAATGATTAACGATCCAAAATATCTAGTATTATTACTCTTAGAATATGTGGAGTTGATCTGTTCAAAATATATTGAATATTAGCCTTAACCATTCCAGCTGAATCAGATGTTATGACCTAGATTGGCTAGCACAGCAGGTACACTGTGATATGATAGGGTATGATTTGGGGCCATTTTCTTGTCATATAATACTTATGTTATTAACTTTAAGGATCAAGTTAATTTTGGCAGAAATTTAACTCTGATATATAAACTGCCTTTTCAAGAAAATATGTGTCAATCCTAATCTTGGATTTGGTTTAATGCTTTAATGTCTTTTAGACATTACAGCTAAGGCCAACCTGGAGCAACATTGTTTTTTTGAATAGAACATTATTAATTTATTGTTGTATTTTGGGATGGTCTTTTTTTTTTTTTTGTCAAATAAACTCATGTCCAACGTCCGGAAATCTTTCGTCACACATCTGTGACCTCTTCAGTGACACTTTTTGTTTTTGTGTGTGTTCTTGCTCCACTTACTCCATTCTCCCAAAATACAACAATATCTGTTTCAACAACATGATTTCACATCAGGAATCTTGCACAATGAATTATTAATTTAGCTTTCTATCCATAAAAATGCTGTTTCCAGCATTTTGTATTCAATTTTTAAGACAAAGGGCAGCTGAAAGCAATATCTAGCTTGGCAGAAATTCATTTTATGGCAAAATTTAGGCACTGCATTAGTAGCAAACTTGTATAAAAGCTCACTCATTGCCTCTGTTCTGTGTTTCAGTAATTTAATCAGGTGAAATATAGAGCATATTTTGAATGAGTGATTAAAACAGGATTATAAGCATATAGAAAATTAGGCAAAGCAAGAAATAAAATAAAATAAAATGAATAAATAAAATGAACTTGATTTAACATAGCAGAAAATATTCTAGATATGAAATCAAAGTATTAAATTAATGTAACCCGAACATAGTAAAAATCATGTGATTAAGCAACTTTGCATGCATCTGCATGTACACATTCGGCTTAATCTGAGAAAATATACCAGATGGAAACTGATATTCATGCAGTTGCAAAAATGACCAAGAATATAGTCTGAAGGCACTGACTTAATCCAGCTCATAAGACAATCTTGGGACATTTATAGTCTTCCATTATTATTTATTTGAAAAAGGCAGTGAGTGGGTAGAATTGTTAGCATGCCAGACAAAACGCTTAATGGCATTTCATCTGCTTATAAATTCTGAGTTCAAATTCCACAGAGCTGACTTTCTCTTTCATGCTTTTTGGGTTGATAGAATAAGTACCAGTTAGACACTAGGGTCAATGTAATCAACTAGCCCTTCTCCCAAAATTTCAGGCCTAGTGATATTTATTTGTAAAGTACTCCTGGAGTAGACTGCATTTACAAAGTTTCAAAGGTTGAAACTGTTTCAATCTCGAGATATCAAAGGTTAAATATGGCTCCACATTTACCAAAATCCTCATATATGGCTCCTCAGCCCACAACTTTGAGTGCTTGTAGAATCAGAATTATATATAATTAGGAGCTGAAGTTTTCAGGATTGACTAGGCATAACATTCATTTCCTTTAAAGCAATTTCAAAGATCATCTTTCTCAAGTTTGGTTCACAATTAGCTGGAATGCCCCAAGAGTTTATCTCACCTTATCTAACTTAGTTATAAAGTCTGTTAAGAAAAAGTTAACTGCAACAGACTAGCTTCTGTCCAAAGGGAGAGATTTGTCACTCATCTGTTTCATGTTGCAGATACTGTATTGAAGGATTAACTTTACATTCTTGAAGTTAAAGTGCTATGGGAGGAAAAGCAAATATGGAAAAGACAACAAATGGGCAAACAACTCAAACGTGTAGCTATTAGAATCCCTACATAACTCTGGTTGATATGTTCTTTTAGACTTCCTTATAGGGTATAAAATGACAAGATGAAAAAATATAAATGAAAACAAAATAAACAGACACACACACACATTTCAAATATGCTGAAAATCTTTCAAGAAATTGGTTAAATAGATTTATTTGGGAATTTTACAAGTATTCTATAAAAAAAAAATGGAGGATTTTTTTTTTTCAAAAAATATAATATTTCTAAAATTATATTTTAATTATAAAGCTTAGTTGTTGCAGATGACAAATTTTAGGGAATGTAAACTAAGGCTTATAACTGGGATTTCAGTAATCATTATAAAACCTTTACAAGAGAAGTAGGGAGCTATAAATTTGTTAAAATACTGCTGCGTTATATATTTTAAATTTGTAATACCATAAAAGAAATTGAAGCTCAAACTTAAATTTATAAATCCATAAAAGAAACTGAAGGATGTGGGTTTTTCTCACTATGTAATTTGTACATGGAGTGGCTGTGTGGTAAGTAGCTTGCTTACCAACCACATAGCTCCGGGTTCAGTCCCACTGCGTGGCACCTTGGGCAAGTGTCTTCTACTATAGCCTCAGGCTGACCAAAGCCTTGTGAGTGGAATTGGTAGATGGAAACTGAAAGAAGCCTGTTGCATATATATGTATGTATGTGCGCGTGTGTGTGTATGTTTGTGTGTCTGTGTTTGTTGCCCCATCATCACTTGACAACCGATGCTGATGTGTTTACGTCCCTGTAACTTAGCGGTTCAGCAAAAGCAATTGAGAGAATAAGTACTAAGCTTACAAACAATAAGTCCTGGGGTCGATTTGTTTGACTAAAGGCGGTGCTCCAGCATGGCCACAGTCAAATGATTGAAACAAATAAAAGAATACTGATCTAAAGCAGAGATAGAATGGGATGTCATGGCAATCATGCCTATTCAGTGAACAGTTTTGTTGAGATTAAATCAGTCAATATTATTGTTAACTGATCAGTGATCATTGATTTTGAATAGTGTGTGTGTGTGTGTGTGTGTGTGCATGTATGTATATACGTCATACCACCATTTAATGTCCTAGGACATGAACCAAAACTCAAGACGGAAAAAAATTTGTTGTTGTTTAGCCACAGGTAAATGCTGATCAAAAAGATCTATGATCAAAGACAACCCAGTTGTGGCTATCCCAACTTTTTATGGGTATACATGGTTACATTATCTAACGTATCCTTTTCTTTCTCAAGACTGTAGGATGTAATTCGGGGAAGCAACTGGCTGCTATTTCTAGCAGGTCAAATGAGAGAGTAGAGGTTTCTGTGTTGGGCCAGAATGTCTCGTATTTATTTAAATGTTTTAGTATTTTAGACAAATAAACTAAGACATTCTACAGTAAGAAAACAGAGAAAAAAATGAAAGCCGACCAAACTTTATCCTGACCTCATTTATAAAAATGAAACTTGCCTTTCTTGGAAATAACTTCATATTTCTTAGTACTTTCCACAAAACTGACAAATTCACTTAGCTTTTCTTTCTTTTTCGGTAAAACTAGATCTTTAATTTATCAACATAATTTAAACTTTTTTCTTCACTAAAAAATATCATCCTTTACAAATATCTTATCTTATTTTATCATGTCAATTATACACCTCATTGAGATGAATTTGACCAAGATAACTCATTTTACTAACAATAATAACAGCTTCGCTAAGTAGTCAAGACAGAACAAATCTCTGTACACTTAAAAGTGCTTTTTTTAAAAAAAATCCCCCTTCATTTTCCTGTGTTTCTTTTTTAAAACTTCTTTTTATATATATTTACTCTAAGTAAATATATCATCACTTGGAAAGGAAACAGGCAGCCACTGGTTTTATCCGTAATAATCAGATAAAGAAGGAAATTTCATGAGTTTCTCTTTTAAGTAAGATAAGACATGATGGTTATCAAACTTAGAGGTTTATCAGCAGTGGTGCTAATTATTGATAAGATCGCTCTCAGAATATGACATAGGGGCGCACTGTGGGGTGTGGGGCATTTAGTAAAGACATTAGACCTAACTCAGAGTATTTCGATGTGTTTTTATGCATTTAGAAGAGGGCAGGTTTGAATGAAGAATTAAATATGGACAAGATTGTCAAGATTACTTTCTTGCTGTTTTTTTTTTTTTGCAATGAATTCCCTAATTGAGAATCATCTATTATCTTGTTTTAGTTATTGGACTGTTGCCATGCTGGGGCACCACCCTGCAGGGTTTTAGTCGAACAAATCAAACCTATTAATTATGTTTCTTGGTTTTGTTTTTTTTCAAGTCGGGCACTTATTCTATTGGTCTCTTTTCCTGAAGCATTAAGTTATAAGGACATAAACAAAGCAACACCAGTTGTCAAGCTATAGAGGCAAGAAACAAACACAAGCACACAAATGTAATTCTTTCAATATATATATATACATACATACATACATACATACATATATACATATATATATATATATGACAGGCTTCCACACACACACACACACACACACACACACATATATGACAGGCTTCCACATAGTTTCGATCAGCCACATTTAGTTATAAGGCATTGGTCAGCCTGAGGCTATAGTGGAAGACACTTGTTCAAGGTCTCATGCAGCAGGACTAAACTTGAAACCATGTATTAAGAAGACAGGCTTCTTAACCACACAACCATGCTTATGCCTACAAATACAGAATTTGTTGTCTCTGGAGGTTGTTAAATTGAATTAGCTCTAATTAATTGATAGACATATGCTGCAAGAACCTGCCCTTCACCTGCCCAGGTAGCAACACAGCTGTTTTACCTCTATTCAGCAACTGCTGGGATGAATCATTAAAGTGCATCTTTTAAGAGTAAAATATTTACAACTACAACAAAAAATGAAAACAATCACAACCACCACCACCACCACCACCACCAATACCACCACCACCACCACCAATACCACAACCACCACCAACACCACCACAATGTGGCCTCTTACAGAGAAGAAGTATGACTTACTAGGTAGTGGGTATGAACTACTGAGAGTAGACCCACGTTGAATCCTTTGAGGCAACTGCACGTCTGATGAAAATAAAATAATTTGGTTACAATTTCATTTGGAATTAAATTCTATCATAAAAGATGTGTGGATGTATTTTAAAACAATGTTCAATTTAGAGTTCAATTAATTATACTTACCAGTTAGAATAATTCTTATAATTACTTTATGATATTGTTATATTAGAATTATTATAATGATAACTAGAGTGTTACCCGTCATATGATAGGGAACTTGGGAAGAATAATTTTCTCTCCATGGGTAATATCGGGAAATATAGCAAACATAAAATAATTACAATTTAACTTTTATCAAAATTTTTGGTGGTTATACAAAATGATGAAATGAATACTAATTTTTATAAGAAAAATATTTATTACCTTAAAATAAAATTGAATAAAATAAATTTTACATTTGTATATTTGCAATAAATGCATGATTTTATTTTTCTAAATTCTACCAATATCATCACAATCTTTTCCATCATAAACCTATCTCTGATCTGCACATGAAAAAAATGTGTGTTTTGCAGGAAGTAATAAGACACTCATCTTACACCTCTCAATGCTCTCTGTATCTCTCTAAAATCATGTAAAGTGTGACTGGAGAAACCAGCCAGCCAGCCAGCCAACCACCACCATCACCATCATCATCACTTAACAACCTTGTTTCATGCTGACATGGGTGTTGGACAATTTGACAAGATCTGACAAGTCAGAAGACTGTGTTGTGCTCTTCCTTGGCTCAGTTTCTGGATGCCCTCCCTAACACCAACCATCAACAAGAAATATTCCACTATTTCAATCAACTGACCAGCCTATTTATTGAATTATAGCTCATATAGTAGTGTGTTCCACAAACACAACTAATCTGAGTAGGGTACACAGACGGAGTCAGTATGACACTGTGTGACAAGATGGCCCTTTGAATCAAGGTGTCCTAAGGCGGCTTGAGAGACCATTGATAATCTAGGTTTACTGTGTTTTACTGTCAATAAATAATGCTGTAAAATTACTGGTGTTAGGAAGGGTATCCAGCTGTAGAAACCATGCCGAAGCAGACACAGAAACGTGATGCAGCCTTTAAACCAACTGGATCCTGTCAAACCATCCAACCTATGCCAGCTTGGACACGAAATGCTGATGAAATAGATACTACAGGCCCCAGTGCATTGTTTTGCTGCAGGGCCTATAATACTGTTAATCAGCCCTATGTATGACAGGCTTCTACACAGTTTCTATTTGCCACTCACTAAGCTTTGGGTCGACTCAAGGCTATTGTAAAAAAAACTTTTGCCGAAGATTCCACAGTGGGATTGAACCTAGTGTCTCATGATTTTGAAGTGAACTTCTGAACCACCTAATCATCCTTTGATCATTATATGTACTACAATAAACTCAAACAATATATGTCACTAATTAGATTTATTTACACTGATCATTATTTATAAATAAATGTATTTCAGTATTCATAATTAAACAGCTGCAAACCTGATAGATTTTTTTTACTTTTGGGTTTAATTTTGTATTTTTTCTCTTTTTTTTCTTTGTCAGTTTTTACTAAATTCCTTCCATATTAAAATTACCAACAAATTTCAAGATTAGTATACTGATTGAACACTTGTTTTAATAGTGCTTTGCTGCTTTTCCTACAACTAACTTCTCAATTGTGAAGAAGTGGAACCTAGAGTCAGCCAAGAAGACAGAGGCAGAAAGCTATGTGCTTTGTTCAAGAGAACAATACAATGGCTGTAATAAAATTTGAACCTGTTTAGTCAGTTGTCCAGTACTTTTATGATAACTAGTCTTTATTACTGTGTTTGAAAATAAACTATTGGACATGCATAATAATAATAATAATAATAATAATAATAATAATAATAATAATAATAATAATAATAATAATAATAATAATAATAATATGAGGGAGAAAATGTGGCGATTCTTTGGGACTTCCCCGTACATACTGACAAAACTATAAAAGCTAATAAACCGGATATTATTATAAAAGATCAGACAAAGAAGAAGTGTTTATTAATTGATATGAGTATTCCTTGCGATCATAATATAGCGGCGAAAGAATTTGACAAGATCAGTAAATATAAAGACTTGCTAATAGAAATTGAAAAAATGTGGCACCTCAAGGCGACTGCCGTACCAGTGATTGTAGGATCTCTAGGAATGATAAAAAAAGGTACTGCAACCTATTTGAAAATGATACCAGGCTTACCATCCCTACAGGAAGTGCAAAGAATCGTATTAACTGGAACAACTCATGTACTGAGAAGAGCATTATCGATGTGAAAACAACATCCATTCATGAATTTATTTATTTATTAATTTTTTTTTACATACATATTTTACTTGTGAATTTCCGTGTGTAAACTGGGAATGCATACAATGAGCTTCTCTGCCCTAGGTGTACGGAAAACACTCGGCGAGAAATGGAAGAAAATTTGAAGAAAGACGGAAAAAAAGAACATAATAATAATAATAATAATAATAATAATAATAATAATAATAATAAAGAATACAGAAAAGCCTAATAAGAAAAAAGAATACAGAAAAACCTATTTTGCTGAAGCCGATCAAATGATGATGATGATGATTATGATGTTGCTGTTGATATAAATAAAGTTGATGATGATGATAATTCCATTGAATCTATAAGCCATCAGTTTTTCTTCAGTCAATATCTCAATGCACCTGTACGTTTTGTACTTTCTATAATGATTTCAGACAGAAATACAGTTTAAGATAAAATTAATGATAAAATAAAATAACATTTCCTCCATTTAATTTTTCACCTCATTGATGTTTGCATAGAAATTTACTTGATTCTATTTCATATTCCTCACACAACGTCCAGTACTGTGGAAGACGGAGCACTGAAACAAACTGATATAATGACACCTATACTAAGAATATATATAATCAATAGATATGATAAAACATAAACAAAGCAAAAAAACTGTCAAAAACTTTTTATTGTTATTTGTTTTTCTTCTCAATATGTGTATTCTAGCAGATATACCTTCATATGTTATGCTCTGCTAACACCTATGTATACGTGTGTCTTTCTGTGTTAAGCTGTAAAAATATGTAAACATAACATATAAGTGTTATGCTATGAATATATGTATAAGTGTATGTGTGCATATTTTTGGGAAAATATGGAGAAAAATAAATGATTGACTACATGTATGTGTCTGTGTGCGTGATTATGTGTATGCATGCTTGTATTTCTCCATTATTGATTTTTTTCTCTCTCAACACACATACATCATCATCACCATTGTTCTAATGTCCACTTTTCCACACTTGCATAGGATGGAATTTGAGGAGGTGGATTTTCTGCAGCTGGGTGCCCTTCCTATTTCGTTACTGCCCATAAGGGGCTACACACAGAGGGGACAAACAAGGACAGACAAACGGATTAAGGCGATTATATCGACCCCAGTGTGTAACTGGTACTTATTTAATCGACCCCGAAAGGATGAAAGGCTAAGTCGACCTCGGCGGAATTTGAACTCAGAACGTAAGGACAGACGAAATACCGCTAAGCACTTCGCCCAGTGTGCTAACGTTTCTGCCAGCTCACCGCCTTTCTGTGCCCTTCCTGTTGCCAACCCTCACCTGTTTCCAAACCAAATTAATATTTCCCCATTGCCAGGCATGGTTTCCATGGTACCATCTTATCATTCTGCTTCCTTATCACACTCACACTCCCTCTTCTTTCCCCTCTTTTGGTCATCACACTTTTCTGGCAACTGACTTGGTAAGCACCCACAAAATAATTAACCATCATGCCAACAACCACCTTGAGCACCTTTTTGAATTCCATGTGTCTAACACAAGTGGGCATGCCTACTAAGTCAGAAAACAGCACAGCTCTCATGACTTTCGGAAACATTTTTTCACACTCAGAGTTGCTGAAGCATAGAACAAACTACCTGCATCAGTTGTTAACTGCTGAGACATTGCATCCTTTAAAACCTACATGCTTTCTGAAATTCACCAACACTACACCTGATATCCCCACTTCCATACGCATGCACACATATATATTATGACTCATACACTGTTCACTTTCCTGACTTTTGTACATAATTCTACATTCTATACATGCACCTTTGATAAGTTGTAGAGCACCTGAGCACTATACACAATAATTTCATTCTTATTATTTTTATTATTCTATGCACACAAATGTTAACATTTACCTTGAAAGAACAGAGACAATGTAGAATAGAAAGGATTCTTCCATCTGACAGGGAGACAAAGCAACCGCCCTCGTGTTGGTGTTCCGATAAAACGCACCCAGTACCAACAGTAATATTATTAATAAATGAATAGAGACAGTGTAAGGTAGACAAGGGTCGTAGTCTTGCCAAGTGCATGACAACCACTTGGGTCATGGTACCATGGTAAAATATATCCAGGGGTTGGTGTTAGCAAAGACATCCAGCCATAGAAACTATTCAAATTATGACAAACTATCCAACCCATGCCAGCATAGAAAATCAAATCGATGGTGAAATCAAATTGATTATGAAGATGATTTTATATATACACATATATATATATATATATATATATACACATATATATATATATATATATATATATATATATATATATGTGCACACACACACACATATACATACGCACACAAGCGGGTGGACAAATGAAAGATGGCACTCAATACATTTAGTAGGAGTTACTGAATTGGTTATCTGAACCTGAGTGAGTCAGATGTTTGCTAGAAGCCTGTAAAACTTTAAGATGCATGGAACCAAATATATAAAATAATAATAATAATATATATTAATAGGTTGATAGTTCCAAAAGTAACTCTTGGAGCTTGAGAGAGAGAGAAAGAAAGAGTTTCCAAGCTTATTATAAAGAAAAGACTTTTAAGTTGAGCTGCACGACGGTTTTGTTGAGATCAAGTCAGTTGATGCTATCGACGTAAATGCTAACTGATCAATGACCAACGATGCTGAATAATATTTATCTAAAAAATACAGCACAAATAGTATTTCATATATATTATACATACACACATATGTATACAATGAGAGAGAGAGAGAGAAAGAGAGGTGTTAACACAAATATACAAATAAGATACACAAGGAAGTTTGGGAATTATTATTATTATTATTATTATTATTATCATTATATTTATTGAGTTATATTTATTGCATGTGTTCACTGCACTGCCGAGTGCAGCTCTCTGATGTCTGGCTATGTGCAATATTTTGTTTTGATTTTCTATTCCCATTATATTAATGGTATTATTCTAAGAAATATGCGCGCAAGACCTGGCAGTTCTATTTTCTCTGTGTTGTGCATATTTTCCAAGCTCTGAGGTCTTGGTTAGGTATTTTTCTGCATGTTTATAATAATAATAATAATAATAATAATAATAATAATAATTATTATTATTATTATTATTATTATTATTATTATTATTTTTTTATGAATTAATTTGAGAAAGATTATATAAAATTACACTAATTTTCCACTTCCATTGTGCTTTTATGCTGAGTAATTTTTTATTGAAATTACTATCTCACACACACACACACACACACACACACACACACACACACACACATAAAGGTAGAAACTTCTAAGTTACTGTCATACTCCTTCATGTAAAAGTTAAAAAAGTCTACTCTATGAAAAAAAAAGTATTGTGCAATTCTTCACTTTAATGTTAAATTGTTTTTATTAAAACTTGACATAAAACCAATGTGTCTGTGTGTGTGTGTGTGTGTGTGTGTGTGTGTGTGTGTGTGTGTGTGTGTGTAAGTTGTGTTTTTTTTTTCAACTTTTCTTCAAATATTCTCTTGACCAATTGTTTTAAAGGTGAAAAAAGCAACAACAACAAAAACTGCTGACAACATCCTGTGTTCATGGCATTTGAACTTTAAAGAAAGGAGATGGTATATTATAAGTTTACAGTTGCCAGGTAAGAAAGACATAGCATGTACTGTCTGTGGTATCTGCTATATCTGGGGTAAGGTTTACAAAACAATAGCACAGGAAGTAGATAAAAAGGGGAAAAAAATAACAAAATGAGAATAAGAAGAAAATAGGGAGACAAAACAATAGAGAAGATAATAAATAGTGTAAGAAAGGCACCAAAGAGAGAGAGAGAGAGAGAGAGAGAGTTTGACAGTTGAATAAGAGGAAGGAAGACAATGCTATAATGGAAAGGGAGGAAATGTATGGAGACAGACAGGGCAAGGAGTGGTTGGTAGGCAGTGGTGACTGTGTGGTTGGGGTTGAAGTATAGAGTTCCTCCTTAGTTCTTTAGTGTCAGCACAACTATGGAAATTAGCCAACTAGGATGTGTCTATGACTAGCTAAAAGGAGTGGTGCAGTAGTGTGTGGGCGTTGGTGGGATGGTGGCGTGGCCAGTCTGAGTGGAGCAGAATAGTGTAAAAGCGAAGCAGCAGTATGGCACAGTGTAGGAAGATGGTATGGTGTTGCAGGGTGAATTGCTGTAGCATGGTGTAATGATGGTGTGACATAGTAGCAGGGTGGAGTAGTGTGTAGTGAAAAATAGCCACATAGTAAGACAGAAGGGATGTAGTAGAGTAATTGGAGAAATTAATTGGAATGGTAAAAAATAATAAAATAATAATAAAAGGGCAAAATCTGAAAGAATTTGTTTTTAATGGGTGAATACGAAGGCTGCCCATGGGATCTGAGCTCATACCTTCTGGGTTCACATCCCTTGGCCAACCTTTAACCTTTTCTGTCTAAAAGGCCTGATATTTACATGCTACTATTTATAGCTTTATCTACTTTGAGCTCATCTGTTAAAAACAAATTATTTCGTGTCTCTCTAAGTTTCGAAATTCTTAGGCTGTAAACAAGACAAAATGTGTTTTTCTAGTGAGATGTCTTCTTTTATTTATTCTTCGCAGATATTTCCCTCCCATGCCACACCATTAATAGGGAATACTCCTCTCTCCCACCTCACAGCATAGAGAAGAATCCAGAGCCAAATAACAACATAACTTTGGACAAGGCCAACCAATGAGAAAACTTGTATATGGCTGCTATCCCTGTAGAAATAGCAGTCAAGTATTTCTCAAATCTCACCCTGTTTTCTTTAAAAAAGAATAAACATATTCAACGATTATTGAAGAGGTTGCAAGAAGTAACGAAAATTTTACAAAAAAATAAATAAATGAGTGGAAATTAAACCGGTGAGTGTGTTAATTAATTAGGCATTAAAACAGAATGATTCCCCAGACAATAAAACATTTTTCATTGTCATAGCTAAACTGTCTGAAAAGACAGGATGGTCATGGCTAGAATGGACATAAAGGTCAGATGCCTATAAAAAATAAGGGGGGCTGGGTAGTATTTCACTTTAGAAGAGAGCTAATGTTAAAAGCAGTGTAACATTGTAAAGTTTTACTGTTATGTAGACTTCAAGGGCTTTTCCATTGTAAACAAACTTCCTTCTATTACTAATACACAAGTAAGAAAGGAAGAATTTGTAGATTCTACCACACATGTGGTGGTAGTAAATTATAAATATTATGGTTTTATTATTGTTGTTATGAAAGGAAGAAAATAACATTTAGTGACATTCATGCCTTTCCTGAGAATGTGATTAATAATGGCACAGAAATGCAAATAACTGAGAGCCAGTGGATGCAAAAATGTGAAATTTATGTCAGAGAGAGAAAATGGAATTTTGTAGTGTTCATGCCTTTTTGTAAGGATATTAGAGATATAAATAATAGGATATCATAGCTCAGGCCTAAAACCAGGTCAAAAAAATACTACTGATAACAACAACAACAAAAATAAATGCCAATGATGATGGTAACAGCAATAGCAACACTGCTGCAGCTGATTTCTAATAATAATAATAATAATAATAATAATGATAATAATAATAATGATAATAATAATAATGATAATAATAATAATGATAATAATAATAATGATAATAATAATAATAATAATAATAATAATGATAATAATAATAATGATAATAATAATAATGATAATAATAATAATGATAATAATAATAATGATAATAATAATAATGATAATAATAATAATGATAATAATAATAATGATAATAATAATAATGATAATAATAATAATGATAATAATAATAATGATAATAATAATAATGATAATAATAATAATGATAATAATAATAATGATAATAATAATAATGATAATAATAATAATGATAATAATAATAAGGTATTTCCCATAAGAGGGAAATTGCATTAGAATATAAGACAAAACAATATAAATATACAAGTAAACAGAGAAGAGAGATGTATGACACATTCATCATGCATGAGTATACATACACAGACACAAACACAAACATTACACACATGAACAGACATACACAGACATACAAATATGTGCAATGTGAACATGCACACAGACACACAAACACGAACATTACATACATGAACAGACATACAGACACACACAAATATGTGCAATGTGAACATGCACACAGACACACAAAAATATGCACACATGAACAAACTCACAAACACGAACACATACATACACATACAAATGCAAAACAAACATGTATACATGGACAGAAAAATACACACACACACACACATACACAAAAATATGCACACTTTGACACATATACAAAAACATGCACACACGTGCATGCATTAACACACAGACACACGCAAACATGCACACTTGAACACAGACACAAAGAATTTGTCGGAGGAGTAGAACATGGAACAAACAATGTGGCATTAATGTGTGTTTGGAATTTCAGTGCTACCAGCTGTAGCTGGGATATGAGAGTAAATAATGACCCTGGCAGGGGAGGGGATGGGGTCTTACTGCCAGGGAGGACATTGAATGATGCCAGGTCACAGATTTAAAAAAAAGGGAATTGGAAATGAGATTGTGTAACATTATACCTAGAATGGAAATAATAATTGTTTCTGATATAGGCACAAGGCCTGGAATTTGGGAGTGGGGGCTAGTCAGTTAGATTGACCTCAGTACTTGACTGGTACTTTATTTTATCAATCCCGAAAGGATGAAAAGCAAAGTTGATGTTGGTAGAATTTGAGTTTAGAATGAGGAAAACCAGAAGAAATGCAGCTAAATGTTTTGTCTGATGTCTTAACAATTCTGTCAGCTCACCACCTAACACCCCCATGCCTCTTTGGACTGGAAGCAATAAGGAGAAAAATTTTGAAAGTAGGGGTTAATGGAACCCAGTACTAGCTATATATTTGAATTCATTGTCCCCAGAGGGATGAATAACAAAGATGACCTTGGTAGAATTTGAACCCAGAATTAATTTAAAGAGCATGAAGAAATATTGTAAGGCATTCTGTCCAATGTTTTAACAATGCTGCTAATCCACCACCCATATAAGGATAAAGATAATGGTTTCTAATTTAGGCACAAGGCTGAACAATTTTGAGGGGAGGGGTTAGTTGATACCATCAACTCCAGTATACTGGTACTTAATTTTACTTTATCAACCCTAGAGGGGATGAAAGGCAAAGTTGACCTTGGTGGGATTTCAGGTCAGAACATAAACACCACAAGGCTTTTTGTCCAATGTCCTTATGATTCTGCCAATCTATTTTGCCCAAGAGAAAAAAAAACAATGGCTGTAATTCATTGCTGAGTGGTTGGTATTAGGAAAGGTATCCAGCTGTAAAAATCCTGCCAAAACAGTCACAGATGTCTGGTGCAGGCTTTGGCCTGGCTGGCTTTTGTGGTACCGTCCCACCCATACTAGCATGGAACACGGACGTTAAATGATGATGATGATGATGATGTAATATGCGTGGTAAGGTCTCACATATGTTGTATAATAAGTAGAAAAACTTTGATCAGCTCATCTATCAAAACCATTAATAGACAAAATCTAAAGAAAAAAGAAAAACAGCAATGGAGATAACCCCGATCAGATCAGTTGATCAAAACTTTTGCACATTGCAGACAAAGTAGATTGAAGTGGATCTGGTCCTTGAAACAAAGTGGAGAAAACAACAGACATGTTTCGGTCTTATTAAACTTCCTCAGTGGTGCATATTCTACTCAGTTGACAGGATTTAAGAGTGATTAATATACATGGCTTCTTTGTTTAAACATACAACCAATTTAACCAAGGGAGAAGAGTTTCAAAGTGAATCAATGTCATGAGGACTCAAGAGTATTAATGGTTGTAAAATTAGTGTTTCAGAAGAAAAAGAAAGTACTTAGTGTATAGCTGGTGGTTAATTATAAATACTAAAGAAATAAATAAGCAGCAACCAGAGCATAACTGGTTGTTATTTATTGATTCTGAAACGATAACAGTCAAGGCTGATAATGGAAAAGTTTGAAAACAGAAATGTGAGTCGCTGAATAGATATATACTGCGAAGAATATGGTTTGGCATTTTAGGGTTTGTTACTTCTCACATATTTATAATAATGATTTCTAATAATAAAATCTAATAAAAATAATAGTGGTTCCAAACTTTTGGCATTTGGCCAATAATAATAATACATGATTTCTAAACATAAGGGGATGCTGTAGAACTGAGGAGGAATGATAATAAAATAATAGTTTTAAGTAGCAATAACCACACCTTGGATATGATCTTCAGTTTTGCCGCTCTCAGTAAAATAATATCAATAATGGTAAACACGTAGATATAGTATATGGCATATGGTAGCAGCACCTTACTGGCATTTATAGAGAGGGGAATAGGTGACAATCAATAAATAATGTCTTATATTGGAATCATTAAAAAGAGGGAAGAAATCAAATACCCTCCCCCATATAAGATTGGTACTTTTATCATGTTTTTGTTTAGCACCAGATCAATTTTGATCAGATCTATGATCAAAGGCATTCCAACCATGACCATTTCATCATTGGCAGACTTTTGGAATAGCTATTACTTAGCTCAAGAGGAAGGGAAAGGGCAAGGAAGTGGGGTTTCTTTTTCCTTTTTACATTTTTAGTATCCCTGTATTTCATACAAGAGGGATCACAATTTACAAAGAAATGGGGTCCCCCACCCTGCCAAAAAAAAAGTTTGATTTTTTATACTTTTGTCCCCAATTTCATTCCCTTGGCCTTTCCCCATGAAATATTGGTAGCTATTCTGAAACCCCACCTCATCTTTCTCCCATGTACAAGGCACTCAACACCACATTTACATTATTTGGTGTATTCTTTCTTAAGAAATAATTTGAGGAAGATTTGGCTGTTATTTCTAGCAGGCTGAGTGACTAATACAGAAGCTCCCTTGTTGAGGTGTGTGTGAGAGGCAAAAACTGACCCAAGGAAGATTTGGACTCACAACACAGAGTGACAAAATTCAATCTTGTAAAATATTTAATCTGCTGAACAAAAGATAAACAATATTGACTTTTTCCTTCTGCATCGAGAAGACACAATCAGATGTCTTGGATTAACCAGGACAAACATAACAATGTACAACTTTGAATTCTATCCACAAACACTACAGAGATTATGACCAAATCTCACAAGACTAGTGACTTTCCTCACTCATTTATTTTTAATTAAAAAAACAAAGGATAAAACCCATTAGCAAAACAGCATAAGTTATTTCCCAAATGTTGTTGGAGTGGCACCCCCAATGTTTTGACTGAAGGGGCCAGAATTAGAATAAAACTATTGGAAGTGATGTTGTTTAGAAGCTGAACATTACATATATAACTTGACATAAGAACAAATTATAACTTATTAAGCCCCACATAGAGTGTGTGTGTGTGTGTGTGTGTGTGTGTGTGTGTGTGTGTGTGTGTGTGTGTGTGTGTGTGTGTGTGTAAATAGCTGAGCATAAGGTTTATCTGGGCAACAACAAACTGACCAGGCTGCCAAAATCATAGTCTCTGTTGAGGATAGTAAAGAGGTTACAATGTGATTTAATTGTAGTAATAGTAAGATTGAAAATTAACAAGAAAACATGCCCAATGAATTATTAACAATTTGAAGTTTTGACAACCCTGGATTTCTTTGTATGAAGGGAGTCAGTAAAAAAAGATATTAATTTATTCCAGTAGTGAATGTATAGAATTGCCTCTTCATAGGATAAGAAATGTGATTAAAGTTATGTTTATAATTTAAACACAAATGTAGATGTTAATATTTGTTTCATTTAAGAAACCTTTAAAGTTTTGTGTTATCACAAATATTAAATTAAACACACCCACATATACATGTACCTTCTTGTACACACACACACAACAATTAAATCTCATGCAAAACAAAACAGAGTTTTGTGTACATCAGTGTATGTTATTTCGAAATGAGTGTCTTGAAATATTAAAGTTTTTGAAGATCTCAATAGGAAAACAATTGAAGACTTTAGTTCTAAAAGCACTGGGAGAGAGATAGATAGATAGATAGATAGACAGATAGATAGATAGATAGATAGATAGAGAGAGAGAGAGAGACAGAGAGAGAGAGAGAGAGAGAGAGTCAAGCTTCTGTGGACTGTAAATGTTCAGTTGTCAATTTAAAATCTGTGATGGAAGCAGTAAATTACAGAATATTGTGAGAAAGTTGTCCAGTTAAACTTATCTCCAAAAATAAGAGTTTCAAAAAAGATCATTAAGAAACACCTGCAATTAACTAGTTAATTATATGAAAGTACAGCAACAAAACAACAAAACCTGATAAAAAGAAAGAAACAAAATATACACATAAATATTATATATGTGTATACATATATATATATGTATATATATATTACCTTCACATTGTATGTAGACTGTTTGACATTTACAATCCTGGCAAGAATCCGGATGGCTATTGCATCCAGGTAAAGGTGGAGGAGATGGTGAAGGGCTGGGTGTGGTCACAGGTAGAACCATTCTGACCTGTTTGATTTTTGTGGTATTAGTTTTGTTCTGAGTAATCAGTACCATTTTGCTTTGCTTTCCTTTCCACTAGTATCAGGTAAAATCAAGGTGAAGCAAGTATGTTTCTTAAGCGGCAAAAGTTTGATGTTTTAATATGTAATAACAGGTATGCGATTTATAGACTTATTTATATAATTTGCTCTCCTGCTGCAGTCAGCAATGCCACGCAGTGGCTGTTGTTGTTACCACTATCACTCTAGTACTACTATCTATGATTAGAACTTGATGTTGGCTTATGTAAACTTTTAGAGAAACTTCACATGTCAACACTAACGAAGCTGCTCTTTTGCTGCTGTGTACAACTTTGAAAGATGTTCCTGAAGAAGTAGTTAAACTTTTCCATTTTTTTAAAGAAGCAAGGGAAATCAGGAGGCAAACTCCTTCCAACTAATGTATATACGTCGCTAAGACATACCAATTGGTAGAAGACAGAAGCAGAAAAGTTGTCAAGACTAATGTTGTTTTTCTTAGTAGCTTTTGACATAAGAAAGTGGTTAGTGGTGGTATCCACCTCTTCTAACCATAGTAGCCATTGTGTGTGCTGAAGTCAAGACTGGCTGCAGATAATAAACATGTGTAGTGGGGGGAAAGGGATAGAAAGGAGGATGTAGAGAAGGAAAGATAGAGTAAAGGCAAAGAAACAAGAAATCTAAGGGTTGATGCTGCTGCTGCTGCTACTACTGCTGGTAAGACAGAAGGAGCGGGAGGCCTGACACCAAAGTAACACATGGGATGGCTGACTAAGCCAGACAGGAATAATAATAATAAGATAAAAATAATAATAAAATAAAAGCTCTCTTGGGCTTGTGTTAAAGGAGTGGATTTCAGTATCAGTAGAGTGCGAAAGAAAGCTTGAAGGACACATATGTGGCTGGTTGGCTGTCTGTGTGTCTGACTGGCAGCAAGCAAGATTCTGAAATTTGGGTGAAGGAAAATAAATAACTAAAAGAAAACTCAAACATCAACAATAACAAAGAGGCAAAAATATTAACTAAGAAATCCTTGTCCTTATCTTCTAAAAGGTGCCGGTTGTATAATATAAAAACTATATCAGTGTGTGACTGTCTTTTACTAAGTAGAATAGCACCTAAATTTACTTGAGAAATGGGGGGGATTTAAATCACTGTTCTTTTTCCTAACATGAATATTTTACTTTATCAAAATCTACAGAAGAGAACAAAAGATCTGCCAGGATTTCAGGCTTTGCTATTCCTTTGGCTGCACAACACAATGGCTGAAATTTAACTCCTTGCTTCCTTGTTTTTAGCAGACAAATCAAGGAAAATTATTTACAACAGAAGAATGATAAATTGGGTGTTACTATCAGGGGTTCTTATTATTACTGTTGTTGTTGTTGTTATTGTTTTGTGATTAATTCTAGACAAAGAGCGAGGAAGATGTAATTTAAAAACAATCAGAAGAATTATATGATCCACACATTTTGCTTATAGGAGGAACAGTTAAGTTGATATGATTTCCCCCCCCCCCCCGCCCCTTTAAATCTGAACAAATAAGTGAAGTTAAGTTTTCAGAAATCACTTATTATTCAGAGGAAGAATAAGACGGTCAATAAACCCTGTGAAAATAAAAAGTTTTCAGTAATAGTTTATGTTCAGAGTATAATAGCTTCCACCATTATTAAAATACTGCGAATGATAAAGTCTTTGGAAATATTTTCGGAATAAAGCTACAACTACTGTCAATAAATCTTGTGTAATCTAATGATAATCTTCCAAAACTATAACAATAGCTAATTTATTTATTTATTTTTTAGTATTGGCAGCAGTCTGCCTTGACAACAACATGGAAGGCTTGGATAGAAGATTTCCTTGCTGTATGTCGCAACATAAATTATGTTCTTCACAATAACAGCACTGACTAGAGACTGACAAAGAGGTCTAATAAAAAACAGTAAAAGTGTTTTGGCACAGGATTAAGAAATTAATTCACTGTTAATACATTAGAACATTGTTATATTAGAGATGACTATTGTCATGAAAACACCATGTTGTTTTCCTTAATGTATGCCTTTAGGTGATTTTGTAACGACACAGCTGTAGAGAGGAGATCAAACGCATTATTTGTGACATATTTAGTTGCTTCTAAGTTTCTATCTCATCATTATTGCACTCTAATGAATGATTGAATGACGATATTGCCAGATTGAACATTATTATAGTTTAGCCTAGACAGATATGTTAGAACTGTTCTTTGAAAATAAATACCTGGATAGGCAAATATTGAGAGAGGGAGGTTTTTAGAAAATTTCTGAAATAGTTTTAAATTCTGGGGTCACTTTATGAAACATTCTTGAACCTGCTTGCTGTAAAAGCTTTTGCTTGTTTTTCATCCATTTTTTCCATAGTTGCATGGGTTGGATAAATGTGTTATTTCAAGCATAGTTTTACAAACAGATGACAATACTGGGATCCCCTAACACAGTGCTTCTCAAACTATCTGATGTGGCATACCGGCAGTTTTTTTTGCCAAGGACCGAAAATATTTCTTAGTAATATTAATCTATACTGGAATCAATATATATAATGAATATAATAAAAGTTCACAATTTTTTAAATCTTGTATTAATGTGTGTGTGTGTGTGTGTGTGTGTGTGTGTGTGTGTGTGTGTGTGTGTGTGTGTGTGTGTGTGTGTATATATATCATCATCATCGTTTAACGTCCGCTTTCCATGCTAGCATGGGTTGGACGATTTGACTGAGGACTGGTGAAACCGGATGGCAACACCAGGCTCCAGTCTGATTTGGCAGAGTTTCTACAGCTGGATGCCCTTCCTAACGCCAACCACTCAGAGAGTGTAGTGGGTGCTTTTACGTGTCACCCGCACGAAAACGGCCACGCTCGAAATGGTGTCTTTTATGTGCCACCCGCACAAGCCAGTCCAGGGGCACTGGCATATATATATATATATATATATATACCCTTGTCATGACAGCATGTGGTGGTTGTAAATGAGCATCACTTTCATACAAGAGATGGGGTCCATTTTCAGTCTTCTGTGGGAAATATGTCAAGTTATGGGAAATATTAGCTTGCTTGGAAAGGGGATCAGGCTGAAGAAAATCTGCCTCTACAAAATTCTGATAGACCCTTGCAAGCATGGCAATATGGATACCAAATAATGATGAGATTGATAATGTAGAGAAGGCTCTCAGTATTAAGTAAGGTATGATAGACCAGAGGAAATTCTGCATGCTTTACACTTGCACCTGGTGATGGTGGTTGTGGTGGTGGACTGGCTTTGTCCACCACCCCATTCATGCAATGCTTCCGTTTCACACTTTGAACAAAAAAAGAAGAGGCTTTGGCCAGATAGGGTGGTTTAAATACTCTGGGTTTAAAAACTTCACTTACAAATCTCTTCCGACATATTGTTGAAATAAGATAAAACAGAACAAAAGCTATTTAACCCTTTAGCATTCAGATTACTCTATCAAATGTGATACTTATTTTCCCACATTGTTTTGAATTAATCATGGATTATCTTGTAGCTTTGAGATATCGATGATGCAACTGTACGTTTTTAGAATGACATTTTAGATGTGAGAGAACAAATCTGGCCACTTTGAACAAAAAACAAGAAGAGTCTTTTGGCCAGATATGGTAGTTTAAATGGTAAGGGTTTAAAAACTTCACTTACAAATCTCTTCTGACATATAATCTCATTTCACCTCTCATATAAGTTTAAATTCTTGTGTGAATATATACAAATCAAAGAGTCAAAGCTATACCCAAGCTCCTTTGTACAGGGCTATCTTAGCAGTCTTGTAGGCCCTCAAGAAAATCTATGCACTGGGCCCTATAGGATTATTTAATAACAGTAAGGCACATCACATATAAAGGTCAGAAGTGGGCCCCTAGACCTGTGATGCTCCCAGGCAACTGTCTAATGTGAACATGTCGTAAGACGGTACTGCTTTTACTATTCATAAAAACATTGATGTTGGGAAACACAACAATATATTTCTCATATTTTATGACTAAAGTCTGGCATTCTGTCGGTTTCGATAACAAGGGTTCCAGTTGATTTGTTCAACAGAATAGCCTGTTTGAGAAATTAACACACAAGTGGCTGAGCATTCCACAGACATGTGTGCCCCTAATGTAGTTCTCAGAGAGATTCAGATTGACACAGAATGTGACAAGGTTGACTCTTTGAGATACAAATACTAACCATTTTGCCAGCTGAGTGAACTAGAACATTATGGAATGAAGTGTCTTGCTCAAGGACACAACATGCCACCGGGAATTGAACTCATGCTCTTATGATCATGAGCTGAATACCCTACCCACTAAGCCATAACAAGTTTAGCAACTGCATAAAGGCTGTCTGTTGCTGGTCCTTGATTGAAGAACCTGCACAAGACGCTGGGTTTGAGTTAAAATTGTGGCGATGTAATTTTTGAAATATGAGAAAGACTTTTCATCTTACCAAGATGTTTGGAATTTAAATTTCAGCAGATTGGAAAATGAAATTCAGAAAATTAGAAACTACAACACACACAACCCCCCTACCCCCCAAAAAAAACAGCAAAAACAAACAAACAAAAAAACTCCAGTCCAGTTGTCTTTTTAGCTACATTAAAATTATTTTGAAGTTTTACAATGCAAAGAACAAAATAAAAAACACAAAATAAGAAACTATGTCTTCCAACAACTACACTCTGACACACCCATTACTTTAGTGCAAGGAATTAACCAATGGTGATAAAAAAATGTCAAATAAAATATGTAGACAGTTTCTTAGAAAAACAAAGCCGCTTGCTGTTATTATCACAATATTAAAAGAAAATATGAAAAAAAGAAAAAAAACTAATTGAAACGAACAAAAATTAAAAGTCAACAACCCGTACAAATAATACATGTGTATGTGTGTGTGTGTGTGTGTGTGTGTGTGTGTATGTGTGTGTAATTTTCTTCTCTGTTACAGGCAAACATAAGTTCATAAGTTGGAGAGATTCATTCATGGTTAAAATGTAGTCATTATTGAATTACATATACACACATATATATATATGTAACATGTTAAGTGTGCATGAGTTTATGTGTGTGCGTGTGGTGTGCGTGAATATATATATATATATATATATATATATATATACACATATTCTCTTATTATTCTTTTATTTGTTTCAGTCATTTGACTGTGGCCATGCTGGAGCACCGCCTTTAGTCGAACAAATCGACCCCAGAACTTATTCTTTGCAAGCCTAGTACTTATTCTATCGGTCTCTTTTGCTGAACCGCTAAGTTACGGGGACGTAAACACACCATCATCGTTTATCAAGCGATGGTGGGGGGACAAACACACGCATACAACAATACATACAAACACACACACATGTACAGCGTCGCCTTACTGGCACTTGTGTCAGTGGTACGTGGAAAACATTTGAGCGAGGGCGTTGCCAGTGCCGCTGGACTGGCTCTTGTGCAGGTGACACGTAAAAACACCATTTGAGCGTGGCTGTTGCCAGTACCGCATGACTGGCCCTCATGCTGGTGGCACATAAAAGCACCCACTACACTCTTGGAGTGGTTGGCGTTAGGAAAGGCATCCAGCTGTAGAAACTCTGCCAAATCACATTGGAGCCTGGTGCAGCCATCTGGCTCAACAGTCCCCGGTCAAACCTTCCAGCCCGTGCCAGCATGGAGAGTGAACGTTAAACAATGATGATGATGATATATATACGATGGACTTCTTTCAGTTTCCGTCTACCAAATCCACTCACAAGGCTTTGGTCGGCTTGAGACTATAGTAGAAGACACTTGCCCAAGGTGCCACACAGTGGGACTGAACCTGGAACCATGTGGTTGGTAAGCAAGCTACTTACCATACAGTCACTCCTGCGCCTATATATATATATATATATATATATATATAGATAGATATATAAACATATGATACACACTCACACACACGTCTTCCATACTGTGAGTTGGATGGTTTAGAGGATTGTACCAAGCTTCACTGTCTGTTTTGACATGGATTTTATGGCTGGATGCTCTAGCACCATATATATATAGTACACTCTATCTTACACACAACATCTCCATATATCTCATGTTTCCATGTATGTTTGGCTTTAAAAATGGAAGAAATAGAATTCAGTTTATCAAACAGAATATATATACTGGTTTTTTTTAGTGTTTCACTCACTTATTTTCTCACATTCCGTGGTTTACTGTTTCTTTGATTTTGTCGTATCTGAGTGTGAATGAAGTCTTGTGAATGGCCTAAAATACCTTCAGCTAAACTGGTGACTGAATGGCATCCTTACTCTACTTAATTTTTAATTTATTCATTTATAAATTAGATTTTTAACCATTTTAGATATAAGCACTTCAATATATATTTTTTTTAAATATTCACTCTACCAAATACATTTGTATATTTAATTGTCTTCACAAACACATCCAATCAAATGCTTCCTTATTATTTTCATTTAAAAACAAAATTCTTATGAACAGTTTCTTGTTTCACTGCTCAGATTTTGTTTGAGAATCTGACAAGAAACTGAAAGTAAAGAAACTTTGAAGCTTCAACATTTGCCAATGCCAACACTGATGCCTTTGTATTCAGTATTTACACACACACACTTATTCTATATATTCTTTGAATAGTTTCAGTCACTGACCCTAAGTATTTTTTTTACTTATTTCAATCTTGTAATTATCTTATTGACCTCCTTTTGTTGAACCACTAAGTTATGGGATATGAAAGGACACAGGAGAAGTAACACCAGTTTGTATACTGTAAATATCCAAGGGCTGATCTTAACCCTTTCGATACCAACCCAGCTGAAACCACCTCTGGCTCTGTAGTACAAACGTCTTGTTTTTATAAGTTTCGAATTAAAACCTTCCACCAAACCTTAGTCACAATTTATGTTCCTAACACTAGCTTAATGATAACTTAGTTATTTTACAGAATTCTTTGTTATATTTTAAATTAATTGAAAGAAACACAGAACATCTCAACAGAAATATGGTAACAAAAGGGTTAACATGATTAATTTAACCCTTTTGATACCAACCTGACTGAAACCAGCTCTGGCTCTCAGAGCATCTCAACAGAAATACGGTAACAAAAGGGTTAAAGTATCATGACTGGTGCTATAAAAAGAAGACTACAACACATACCAATTCGGAATTTAATCTCCTTTGAAATAATCCCCTTGTGGAGCCACATGCTTTAGTCAGTTTGATTTCCATTGATGGAAGCATTCATGGAGCTCCTTTTTTGGAGATAACAAACAGCTGCTTTGTCACATTCCTTTGGGCTTCCTTGACAACTTGAAATCATGTTGATGCAGATTCTCTGCTCAATTTTCTCTGCCATGGTCACTGATGGATCCTCTATGGTGTGGTGAGACGACCACACTCTACACACTTTACTTTCAAGCATTGCCATAAACAACAGAAGTGAGTGAGAATGTTAAAACTTAATATGCATGTGAGACAGAGTTCAAGGACAACTTGTGCCAAATTACTTCACTCTGCGTATTTCAGCTCTGTTACCATAGCAACAGTCTCTATACTTTTTGATCAGACCTCGCAAACATATACAAGCACACATCATACACATACATGTGTGCACACAATGTGCATCTCAATACCATTCCATCTATTACATTCCACTCACAAGGTACCGGTCAGCCTGATACTATGACAGAAGGCGTTTGACCAAGATTCCATGCAGTGACATCAAACTGGAATCACCTGGTTGCATGCAACACAAACTTTTTAACCACACAGCCTTAATAACAGTGTTGGCTAAGGCAAAACCGAAGAACTTAAAAAATACACACAGCGTATATCTCTTTTACTCTTTTACCTGTTTCAGTCATTAAACTGTGGCCATGCTGGAGCACCGCCTTTAGTCGAGCAAATCGACCCCAGGACTTATTCTATCAGTCTCTTTTACCGAACTGCTAAGTTACGGGGATGTAAACACACCAGCATTGGTTGTCAAGCGATGTTGTGGGGACAAAGACAGACATACAAACATATAGACACACACACACACACACATATATATATATATATATATATATATATATATATATAAATACAACGGGCTTCTTTCAGTTTCGGTCTACCAAATCCACTTACAAAGCTTTGGTTGGCCCGAGGCTATAGTAGAAGACACTTGCCCAAGGTACTACGCAGTGGGACCGAACCTAGAACCATGTGGTTTGTTAGCAAGCGACTTACCACACACCCACTCCTACGCCTATGAGCCACTCCTACGCTTATATGTTAGCAAAAACAAAATATAAGACATACTTACATATACACACATTAAAGGATATGTGTCCAGACATGCTCACATATATATGCAATCACACACACACACACACACACACACATCTACAGATCTTATAGAGTTTAAAATTTAACAAAAGGAAAGCAAGAAACCAATAATATACCTATTAATAAATAAGCATGAAGTTCTGTAACACTTCTTTCTCCTCACATACTACCACTTCTCCATTACTACTACTACTACTACTACTACTGAAGAATAACAATACAGTTGATAAGATTGTTTCTAATCTGCAAAAGTTGTGAATCTAAAGACAGTAAATCATGTAGAAAATTCTAATCTTATTTGATAAACAGACTTGTCTAAATATTTCCCCAATTCTCTACAACAATATTAACACTAACTTTCACAGCACAGACACACAGACAGACGAGGACAAGCAGACAGACAGACAGATACACCTACAACAGATACACTGCAAGATATGCGAACACACACACACACACACATGGAGGGGCATGATCATACACTTCTCATATTCTATAAACATCCAAACATACATATACGTACACACACACATACATGTATGTGCACACAGGCACACACCTACAACCAGGACACTGCCAGACACACACACACATGCATGCATAATCATATACATGTAACATCACAAACGTACAGATACAGACATATACATACAAAGAGGCTCACACATACATACATACCCACATTATACAGACACACAACTACAAACACATGCATGTGCAAACACACGCATACATGCACAAACACATAACCTCACACACAGAGACACACAAACACATATAAATGCAAACATGCATACAGACACACATGCGTATGCAAACACACACACACACACATATAGGCAGACACACAAACATAAATACAAACATGCTTACAAATACATGTGCATATGCGAGCACACACACACGCATACACTCAACCACACACAGACAGATATGTGCTAGAAAACATAGTTAAATATTTTGCAGGGAAATCACAGAGAAAATAACAGCAGAAACAGTTAAGATTGAAGCCAACTTTACGGAAAATTAATAAACAAAAACGAAAAAACAAAGGAAATGAAACAAACAAACAAACAAATTCCCCGCCAAAAGTCTGTTATGAGATGTGCATGCTGCAAATGTAGAATTGCATATGCAGAGAAGATAAAGTAATCTCTATAGAACTGTCCTCCTGAAATTGAAGCAAGAATTCCTGCCAGACAGACTTTCCTCCACCCATCTACCCCTCTCCCCCACTTGGCAAATTATCGACACAAACAGAAGAATGTTCTGCTAGGGTTACATCAGAACTGACAAAGGAAATGGTTTAGGTAGAGAGAGGGAGAGAGAGAGGGGGGAATAGAAAGCATGGCAAAGTGAAAGAGAGTGAGTGGGTATGTGAGAGAGAGAAAGAGATATATAAAGAAAACAGAGAGGAAGCGTTGAGGTGTGTGTATTTGAGAGAGAGTGAGGGAGGGAGTGGGGTGTTAGTGAGAGTGTGTTAGAGAAAAAGAGAGATTGAGTGTTGGAGAGTGAGTGTGAATGTATGTGTGCAAGAGAGGGGGGGGACATGTTAAAGAGTGTGAGTACATGTGAGAGAGAGAGAGAGAGTGAGCGAGAGGGTGTGGTGCAAAAAGAGAAGGAGAGAGAGCAGAGAGAGAGAGAGAGAGAGAGAAAGAGAGTGAGAGAAAAGAGAAGGGTACAAAAAAAGAAGGAGAAAGAGACAGATAATGTGAGAGTGAATAATAAAGAGAGAAAGAGAGAAAGAAAGTGAGAAGATATGAAGTGAGGCATCATAAAAGGGTAGAAACTTGAGATATAATATTATCAACTAAAAGACAATCTAATGAGAAATAAAAATTAATAGAAATAACAAGCAGAGTTCATTGAACTTTAATAATGTGAAACCGTAATTGGAACACTTTGGAAAGTAATCTCCATTGTTGTTTGGGGAGTATTTTGATGCCGGGTTTTCATTTTTGATGTAGGATAGGAAAATTGAAACAAAATGTCTAAATACACACAAAGGTAAACAGAGAGGTAGAATTGATGATATAGAAGAGTGAAAGAGGAAGAAGTGGGCTCAAAGAGGGAAATGTAGGCTTATAGACAGAGAAGTAAGCTCAAAGACAGAAAGAGAGGTTGTTTCAAAGTTAGAGAGGTAGGGTTATTGACAGAGAGGGAGCAGTCTCAAAGTTGGTGGAAGAGCTCAAAGATAAATGCAAGAGAGACAGGTTCGAAGGCAGTGTGAGCACATTATGTCTACAATAAAAATATCAACTGAATGATATTGTTCAACTTCAAATCTACATGCTCCACAAGGACCAGTAAAGATGCCTCAATGTGGCTGTATAGAAGGCGGTGAGCTGGCAGAAACATTAGCAGGCTGGGCAAAACGCTTAGCGGTATTTTGTCTGTTTTTACATTGTGAGATCAAATTCCACTGAGGCTGACTTTGCTTTTCATCCTTTCGGGGGTCGATATATTAAGTACCAATTGCATACTGAGATCGATCTAATCAACTGGCTCCCCCCCCATAAATTTCGGGCCTTGTGCCTAGAGTAGAAAAGATTATCTTAAAGATGGCAAGCTGGCAGAAACGTTAGCAGGCTGGGCAAAATGCTTAGCGGTATTTCATCTGTCTTTATGTTCTGAGTTCAAATTCTGCCAAGGTTGACTTTGCCTTTCATTCTTTCAGGGCCAATAAATTAAATACCAGTTGCATACTGGGGGTTGATCTGATCAACTGGCCCCTCCCCCAAAATTTCGGGTCTTGTACTTTGAGTAGAAAAGAATGTGGCTGCATATAACCTGCTATAAATAGCAAACAACTTACCCTCATATCATACCCTGCCATCTTAAAAAAATGAAGCTTTAAATATGACTGAACAGATAAATAAAATATGGGATACTCATATGAAAAGAAGTAAAAAGGATGAGGTGGTCATATGAGGTTAAATAACAACAACAACAACAATAGGCTCTAAATTATATTTCTGTCTTTTTCCAATGAAATTGAATATCATTTTGACAGAACAATCACTGAACTTGTTCATTTTAGGTATTGAGAATTAAATCAATATTGTGGAACAGAAAATACAAAAAGTGACAATTCCTTTTCCAATTAGAGTAGAATACATAACCAGGTGAAGCAGTCTGCTCTGATATTGATATGGAAGAAAGGCAAGATTCTGACTGTCGTCATCATTTTAACATCCATTTTTTTCATGTTTGCTTGGGTCAGATGGAATCTGTTGAGACAGATTTTCTATGGATGGATGCTCTTCCTGTCACCAACCTTCGCTTCCAAGCACAGTATTTCCTCCTGACCAGACATGTTTCCAAGAAAGATTGGAAACTAATAACACCACTTATATGACAGTGACACTCGTTTACTACTATCATGTAATGTCAAAGCGAAGAGGTAAACACACGCGATGGGTTTCTTTCAGTTTCTGACCAAAGCTTTCGTCGGCTGAGGGCTATAGTAGAAGATACTTGCTGAAGGTACCATGCAGTGAGATTGTACCCAAAGCAAAATTCTTAAACACACTACCAAGCCTGCATCTTCATGCAAGAAAAACCCAGATATTGAAACCTGATGTCTTCATTTAGAGTTGAATATTTAGCTAATTGAGACACACAGTGTTTAATTAGTCTAGTGCTTAATTCTAATGCTGAATAGAGCTGACATTAAAACTAGTTATGTATTCAAGTATAGTTGATGTTTAATACTAAATGGCTCTGACTGAGCAAACTTATATTTAACCCTTTTGATACCAACCCGACTGAAACCTGGCTCTGTAGTACAAATGTCTTGTTCTTATAGGTTTTGAATTAAAATCTTCCACCAAGCCTTAGTCACAATTTATGTTCCTAACATTAGCTTAATGATAACTAAGTTATTTTACTAAATTCTTTGTTATATTTAAAATTAATTGAAAGAAGCACAGAGCTTCTCAACAGAAATATGGTAACAAAAGGGTTAACAGATGATTAATTTAACCCTTTCAATACCAACCCAACTGAAACTGCTTCTGGCTCTGCAGTACAAATGTCTTGTTTTCAAAAGTTCTGAATTAAAATCTTCCACCAAACCTTAGTCACAATTTATGTTCCTAACACTAGCTTAATGATAACTAAATTATTTTACTACATTCTTTGTTATATTTAAAGTAATTGGAAGAAACACAGAGCATGTCAAAATAAATACAGTAACGAAAGGGTTAAGGGTGCTCCAACCTTGACCATCACATCTTTTTTCAAAACAGAGACTTCATTGTCCAATGTGTCTTTCTCTTTTTAAAATGGTAAGGTGTAATTTAACCATTTAGCATTCAGATTATTTTGTCAAATGTAAAGTTTATTTATTCACATTATCTTGAATTAATCAGGCATTACCTCATAGCTCTAAGAGATTGATAATGTGGTTGTTTATTTTTAGAATGACATTTTAGAGTTGGTGTAAGAGGCCAGATCTGGCCAGTTTGAACAACAAACATGGAGAATATTCGGGCCAGATATGGCTGGCTTAAATACTAAAGTTTTTAGGAAGATTTTAGTCACTATTTTTAACAGATTGAACAACCATCAAGCAAGCTCTCTCTTTGACTCGATGTGACAATGTAATGACTCTGTTTTGACTTGAAGTAATTGCAGAAAGATTCTCTCATTGGCTTAAGTAACCATATAGAAGCTCTCTCGGTGGTTCAAGGTGACTGCACAGAAACTCCATCATTGGTTTTTCACCATGTTTAATGGAATATTCAGATGGTTGGGGCACAATGACACAGCAGTTAGGCTTCAATATTGCATTGAGTTCTGTTCCTCTCAAGAGACTTTCTGAAACAACAACAACAACAACAACAACAACAACAACAACACAGGCATCTGCCTGACAGTATATTAATTGCTATATATAGAAAATATTACTAAAAACAACATTAGGTTTCAGTTTTCATACGTTCAGTTTGGGTTTTAAACACAAAGTTGTAAGTCATTATGTAAATAAATATAATGAATATAACAAAACAGTAGGGGGACAGATGGAAAATCTGTCAGAACAAAAGGGGGGCAAAGAAGAATAGAAGAAATATGATTTATATCTCCTTTCTCCTTCTTGTCCCCAAGTTTTTACTCCTTAGAGGGTTCTTCTTAAAGAAACTGATACAACATTTCTTTTGAAATTGTGCAGTAATTCTTGGATTCACCATTTTAGAAATTCTGATATTCCCTCTGGGGTATTTAATTTGCTTGAGTGTGAAACACAAACGGAGGACACCAATGAAGTATCAGTTAGGCACAAGACCATTTTTTTTAAAGTGTGGGGGGGAGGAGTTTAGAGTCAGTTGAATCCATGTCAGTATCACCTTACTGATATTCTGATATTCTTCATTTTATCTTGAACCTCAGAAAGTTGGTTTTGAACCTTAGAGAGTGTTACAACTAGAAAATAAAAGAAAGAAAGAAAGAAAGAAAGAGAGAGAGAGAGAGAGAGTGAAAGAAAGAGAGAGAGAGAAAGAGAGAAAGCCAAAGTACTTTGGTCACATAGTGTTATTGGACGTTCAGAAAAGAAAGAGGATTTCACGTTTCGGGCGGCGCTCTTCATCAGAAATATGGGAAAAGTCCAAAGAAGGGAAGACAGAGAAAGAAAATCGCCAACGATGCACTCGCGGTCACATATTGGAACCCTTCATCTTTCTGATTATTCTTCAAAGTAATGCTTATTTATTCACATTGTTTTGAATTAATCGTGCATCATTACCTTGTAGCTTTGAGATCTTGATGATGTGATTGTTTAGTTTTAGAATCACATTGTAGGTTAAGTGTGAGAAGCCAGATCTTGAAAGTTTGAACATAAAACAGGAAGACTATTTGGGACCAGATATGACCAGTTTAAATGCTAAAGGGTTAATATCTAGATGCAATCTGAAGCACTGTACAAACTGGATCAATGATCATACAAATACACAAAGAATAAGGACCAGTTTCATTTCCGAAATGAAAAGAATATCAAGAATGCTATCAGTGATAAATTAAACTTTATAAAGGCTAAAATGTTAGATGGAATATCTTGTCTGAGAGGAAATTTTTCAGGAGTGGGTGGAATCTATATATACTTTAACAAGAAAATGTTTTTAATTCTCCTTAAAAGATGGAAGAGTTATGAGTTTATGGAAGAATTTTGATTAGTATTCTAGATAGGTAGCACTAAGCAAAACAATATTCTTCTGAGATGAGCGGGTAGGTTGAATAACATAGCACCAGTAGATGTGTATGCCTTGATAGATAAACTTGCTTCATGTTATGCTAGTCAGTAAGATCTCAAAGTTGTTACAGCATTAAAAAGACATTCAATTAAGATATTGTTATTACAGAATGAATTTCTTTCAAGGAATTCCAAGCTGGAAGTATTGATGTAGTTGGGGCAGCAATGATCTATAATCTGTCTTGCTTTAGTCCAGATTCATTCAAATACATCACTAATAACAAAGGATCAACTTTCAAAACCTGAACAGGCATGACTCTGTAGGTAAGAAGCTCACTTTGCAACCATGTAGTTCAGGGTTCAGTTCCACCAAATGATACTTTGGTCAAGTGTCGTCTACTATAGCCCCAGGGCTGACCAATGTCCTGTGAGTGATTTTGGGAGTAAGAAACTGAGTGGAGGTCCATCATACAAACACACACACATGAGTGTGTGTGTGTTTGTGCACTCCACACTACTTGACAACTAGTGGTGGTTTATTTGCATCCCAATGTCTTAGGAGTTTGACAAAAGAGACCAATATAATAAATATCAGACTTAAAAAAGACCAAAAAACAGAATCCTATAAAAACTGGGGTCAATCTATTCAACTAAAAACCCTCTGAGGTGGTGCCCCAGCATGGCCACAGTCCAATGACTGAAACAAGTAAATGATAACCGATAAAAGAAAGAGTAGCCAATCTCAAGTTTAATTACAGCAACTATTTCTTCCATTAAAGGGATATTTTTGCCTCTAAATCTCAGATATTGGAATTATAACGGTTATTTAAAAGTTTTTGAGTGACCTTGGTAAAGGTTAATATTTTTTGTAGAACTTGCTGTGAGGTTAAGGAAATGAGAGAGTGTAACTGACCCATGCCAGAATAAGGTTAAATAAATAGGATCATTTTAAGGATCTTTGGTAAAAGGGTTTAGGTATTGAGGTTTATTTGGTAGCTCATCTGTCTGGAGCCTATTAGTGGTAAAGGGACAGTGACATGCATGTGTGTGTGTGTGTGTGTGTGTGTGTAAGTGTGTGTGTGTGTGTGTGTGTACATCTGTATCTGGAAAAGTGATAGCTTGCCATAAAGGAAGTGTGTATATGTTGTGGCAGAATTGCATGTTCAGAGAGAGCTCTTTCTCTGTCTGTGTGTACATGTGTGGAGATAGGTGTGTGTATGTGTGAGAAGTGTGGAGATAGGTGTGTGTGTGTGTGTGTGTGTGTGAGATGAAAGGGTGAGGAATATAGAGAGAACACACACTACATATGTGGACAAGACTAGAAGTGTGTGTGTGTGTGTGTGTGTGTGTGTGGATACAAACAGTGATGAGAAATCTAATGTAAGGTATTCACATTATATACTTTATTATGGTTTTTCCTTTCTTTGTTTTATGAGAAAGAAGTGACTTCAGCCTGTTTGAGATATAAAATAATTGATTTCTGACTTAGAAACATGAGGCCTTGAATTCTAATGGAGGGTAAAGTCAATGGAGAGAGACCCCAGCAGTTCTTAACTAGTGCTTATTTCATCAACCCTGGATAAGATGAAAGGAAAATTTTATCTCAGTGGGAGGCAAACTAAAAAAGAAATCTGCAAGAAAAAGCAGCTAAATAACCTCAAATCAAACTCTTTTGCTAGAAAAGAAAAAAAAGTAAAGATGCAGTGGACAGTATCCTAAATATATAAAATGAAAGGTGGTCATGGCTGGAAAGCCTTTGATTAAATTAAGACTGACTTGGGACTAAAAGACAACAACAACATACAGAGTGTCCACAAAGTTTGGGTACATGGGGGATTAACACATACTTTCAGAAATTATTATTACTTATATTTAATTGTTTATGTTATGATTTTTTTAATTTACTCCAGGTACCCAGACTTTGTGGACACCCCGTAGTATATAGTACATATATCTAATCAGCTGAGGGATGACCTAAATTATCATCATCATCGTTTTAACACATCCACTTTTCAAAGGTCAAACGTGCGTCAGATGGAATTTACTGAGGTAAATATTCTATGACTGGATGCCCTTCTTGTTACCAACTCTCACATTTTCAATAGGTATAGCACTGTCTTATTTCTTTTCTTTTTCAAGAGAAGAAAAGGCAGTGCCTGTCACCATTTTCTTAGGGGGTGCCCAAGAAAAAGAGGCACTGGACAGGGCTTGAATGCCCTAATTTGAGCTTAACTGGAGATAAACAACTCCCCTGATTATTATTCCATTGGACACTAAATACAACATGGGCATAAAATATGGAAAAAAATGTAGAAAATAATAAAAATATGTGTATTGGATATGTAATATCAATTTCATATTTTGGCACAAGGCCAGCAATTCTAGAGAAGGAGTAAGCCAATTACATCAACCCCAGTGTCTAACTGATATTTATTTTATCAACAACCAGAAAAAGGATGAAAGGCAAAGTCAACCTCAACAGAATTTGAACTCAGAACATAAAGATGGACGAAATACTTCGAAGCATTTTGCCTAATGCACTAACGATTCTCCTAGCTCGTTGTTCTATTGGATAAGTAATATTGAGTAATTATACTAAAACTGGTGACAAACAAGATGAAGGTGTCCTCAGATCTAAGACCTGGCTTGAGCATTTGCAACCGAGCAGACTCTGCTAAAGGGATCCAAGGGCTAGGCAATGGTATAAACCAGCCAATAGATTAAATCTATCACCAAGAATAATTCTTCAAATGGACTTCCCCAAAGGTTCAGCCAACAAAACTTCATTCACAAAGTTTTGTTCAATATGGACCTATTGCAGAAATAACAATTGCACAATGTGCTACGTGGCAAGATTGAACATAAAACCATGTGGTTGCAAAGTGAATGTTTTTACCACGCAGCCACGCTTGCACTGTGTAGATGTTTGCACAACATTCTAAAGCAAGCTCCACCTTTATTTACAGACAGAAGAACAGAGACGCAAGGTGAAAGAAACTTTCTTAAGCAACAGGGCAGCGTTAGGGTTGGTGTGGTGGTGTTGGTGATGGAGGTAGCAACTGGATGAGCGGAGAAAAGAAAAAGGCTTGATTATTTAGATATTAAACATTGCTTTCGCTGATATTAGTTACAGAGTATTCAATAATAATAATAATAAGAAGAAGAAGAAGAAGGAGGGGGAGGAGGAGGAGGAGGAAGATAATGATTTCTTTAATAATAATATGTATGCTTATTATTACATGTAAAAGAATAAAGAATAACCTTTCCAGAAAAAAATAAAAGAAAAGAATATGAAATAAAGAACATAAAAAAATTCAAAACAAACAGATGAGAAAATTGAAGAGCATGTATATGTGTGTGTGTGTGTGTGTGTGTGTGTGTGTATATATATATATAAATATATATATACACACACACATACACACAAAATAGGAAAACAAAACCATGTACCTACGCCGCTCCACCCCACCCCGTAAAACAGTTTGCAGACATTTGATAGGAAAGGCGGCAAAATGGAAAGAGTACAAACAAAGATAATCTCTCCAACATAACTAGATGCTGAAAAATCTGAGAATATCTAACATGTCTGAAGATTATATATATTTGCAGCTGGTTCAAAGCTTGTCATCTTTGTTATTACAACAACCAAGATACTGGCACTTTAAGATGGTGGGAACAAATCCCCATATATATATATATATATATATATATATATATATATATATATATATATAATACATATACATATGTGTATATATATATATATATATATATATATATATATATATATATATATATATAAAATACATGTATGAATATATATATATATATATATATATATATATATATATATATATATATGTATTATATACACATACAAACACATATCTATATATGTACATATATGTTTATTTTTTTTCTCTTCTTTTTGGTATAACAATGTCAAGAAGAAAAAAAGTGTTTCAGCTTTATTTTATTTTTTTTCCCCTTTTTCAGTCATACAAAAGTGAAAGTAACAAAGAAAAAAAAGAATTCATAACTGGGCCTTGTTGAGCAATGTTTTAAGCGTTTATACAAGTTTCGTGTTGCAACTACAAGTAATTTAGACGTGTGTGTGTGTGTGTGTGTATGTGTGTGCATCCGTAAATGTGAGTGTTATTTGTTTAGGGTTGGGCATTTTTTTATTTAGAAAAAAATGTTAAGATATTATGAAAATGGTAGGGTACTATAGGGAAGCTACCAGCCAATAGTTTTTGAAAGAAATAATTACATTTCTATAGTGTGGTATTATATTTCCATTGTTAAGTAAAACAAAGCTAACATGTAGAAAGTATTTCTTTGATAATGTATTTTCTCCTATGAGCTTGCCTGGACAGTTAATAAGTAATTGTCGACAGCATTGATTAGTGGTAAATCTCAGTTTAAAATAGAGGCCATAAACGAACTATAGTGATGAACTTCACTATAATGGACACATTCTTGACAAGGTATTAGAGTATTATTCCTTGATCTGCCTGGCTGACAAATAGGTTTCACTCACAATGCCATTGTTGAGTGATTAGTTATAGGAAATCATTGGGCTGTAAAATTAATTGTGCCAAAAGAATCCACCACCTCCACCCATACCAGCATGGAAAAACATATACAACATAAAAAGATAAAAAAACCAAAAAAAAAACCATACTAAATATAATCAATGCTATTATCATTGTCTTTATAATTTTGACATCCATTCTCCCACGCTGACAATGAATTGGAACAGTCTGCTGCTGTATAAATTCTTGCTATTCTTTATGGTTATGTGCCATCTTGTTAGTGAGACACACCATCCTGACGCCTGACTTCACCACCTCTACCAATGTATTGGTCTTTCACAGAACATTTTCATTCAATTGCTGTTGTACAGCCATTATCTTCATCAATGGTGTTATAATGTCCACTTTTTCGTATTTGCATTGGTCATGCACAACTCATGGAAGCAAATTTTCTATGGCCAAATGCCCTTCTTGTTACCAACATTCATTTGTTTCCAAGCAAGGTAACATTTCCCCATGTCTGGACTTGTTTTTATAGAAGATTGTGATATTTTGAGATGCTCCTACCAGATTTTTATAGGCAGTCAGTTATCTCCCTTGCTGAACATCATTAACAATGCATCACAGGAACTGAGAGGACATAAATGGTGGTCTCCTGGAATGCATGGGGAGGAGTCTCTGCTGTACGGTTCCCTGTGTTACAGCAGAACTCAGACATTGATACATGACATTCATTTTGGTATCTCCTTCATCTACGGATGATATTACCTGGAGAGCAGTCTAGTAGATCATTACTTGTTGGTGTGAATCTGCTCCCACTGGCTAAGAAGGCATTCCAGACTGGAAATGAATGCCAGAGGAATTTGAACTCAGAACGTAAAGACAGATGAAATACCGTTAAGCATTTTGGCCGGCATGCTAACGTTTCTGCCAGCTCACTGGTACTTATTCTACTGGTCTCTTTTACCAAACTGCTAAGCCACTAGGATGTAAATACACCAGCACCAGTTGTCAAGTGGTGGTGAGGGACAACTGACAGACACAAAGATACACACATATATATGACAGGCTTCTTTCAGTTTCCATCAACCAAATTCACTCGCAAGGTTTTGGTCAGCCTGAGGCTATAGTAGAAGACATTTACCCAACGTTCTATGCAGTGGGACTGAACCCAGAACCATGTGGTTGGGAAGCAAACTTCTTACCACATAACCATGCCTGTGCCTAATGTCTATACTTTTTACAAAGAATTTAGCAACATAAGAGATGTGAAATATCTTCAACCAAATATCAAAACCCGATCACATATGCGGTTTCTGGAAGTTTTCTAATGGCTGGTGCCAGTCATGAATACCAATAGAAATATCAGGGAAAAAGATTTAGGATTCTATACATTACAAATGTCTAACATGCTTTATCTGCAAATAAAAGTTGATAAATATCATTTTTTATCTTTTCTGTTCTGTTCTAACTGTTTTTTTTTTTTATCTGGTCATACAGATTCGATGAGAAAAATTTATCTTCCATAAATTCTATGTGGAACATAGGAAATTTTTTTTTAAACCAAATTTGAAGTTTCATGTCAATAATATTTCTTTCAACTAAAACACGATATTCACAAAACTCTCTCTTTCTTTCTCTCTCACACACAGAGATATCTATCTATCTATCTATCTATCTATCAATAAATAAATACAAGGGTAAAAATTATTAAAAATAATAATTTATACCAGTGGTTAACATGCGTAAAAAAAGTCAGCAGATATAAATATTTTTATAATATATGAGTGTATAAAAATTTACACACAGAGAGAAGACCACTATGTGGACTTCTTACATGTTAAAAAGGGCAGTCAGATCCCAAGCCATGAAAAGAACATTCTTAATACATGTATAAATTTTTATACACTCACATATATCAAACTCATGGCTGTCTGATGACAGGTTAAGTGAAACTCTGAGATACAGTTTGCGAAGTCTTTTCAACTTCAATAAAACTATTTTACTCCATCTTAGGAATTCAAGTGTTATTTCTTTCACCTTGTTTTGCACTTATGTGCACACATGTCTGTATTTCATATGCAGTGTGTTTTGACGTTGTGTTTGAGTGGCAAAATGATTTGATCTAAGGTTGTTCACTGAAACTAAAATAATTACATTGTGGAAGAGACATGTTGGCCATTTAAAAACACATATCGTTATCATATATTTGCTTTTGTTTGATTTTGTAATACTATTGTACTCTTCTATGATTTGTCATTGACACAATACCATCATAGTAGAAGTGTGTCATCATATATGATGATAGTTTTCTTTTTTAACACATTATAGCAGAATATACAATGCTAGCACAAAAGAAAACAAAACTGAGCACAATGGTAAATATGTGTATTTTAAATAGCTAACATGACTTTTCTACAATGCAATTGTTTTGTATGTCTGTGACAGTGTGTGTGTCTATTTGTACGTAAGTATGAGTATGTGTGTAATATCTTGTAAGCATAGCATTCTTTACAGTTATAGCAAAAAGTATTAATGATAAATCTGTAACTTTATAGAATGGAGTTGGAATGGAGTGCATCTGTTTTTATTTTCTCAAAACTTGTTCTTTAAACTATTCAAATTATCACTAAATCAATATTCAATACACGCAAGTTGAATCGATCAGATTGGAAATAAATCCTTCGGTGAAGTATGTGTTATTAGTAGGGAATCAGACTTACCACTATTGTCGTCATAATGTTGGTACTCACCTGCAATGAAAATAAAAGAAAATGAATTATGATAGAGCTCAATATAATTAAAGCATAAGGAAATGTAACGTAGCAGGAATGGATATGTGGTTAAAAAGCTTGCTTTGCAAACATGGTTTTGGGTTCAATTCCACTGTGTGGAAGCTTAGGTAAGTGTCTTCTACTATAGCTCCACACCATCTAATGCCTTGTGAGGGGATTTGGTAGATGGAAACTGAAAGAAGAATTTTGTGTGTATGTGAGAGTGAGAGAGAGAGAGAGTTTTTCCTATTTTCCCTCATCTTCAAGTGTGTTTGCTGATTGTAAACAATGACCTTGCGTGCAAATGGTGTCCCTTGTTTGCAGTCCACCATAAATGCATGTCCAGGCTTCTTAACGTGTTTCATGATCTTTGTTAATAAATTGCTTATTCAGCCAGTATCGTTGGTTTTCAGTTCTCTTTGTAACCATACCTGGGTTGTTTGTTGTTCAGTACACCATGAGACTATTACCACACTCGAAAAGGGATGGAAGAGCATCCAACTATAGAAAACTCTGACCTTACACTCATCTGATCCAAGCAAGCATGGAAAAGTAAAGGTCAAAACAATGATGATAACATGGTACAAAGTGTTGGTTCTGTAGTTAGATGGCCAGGATCAAAATGATTCATTCTGATAAAACTTGGCAATATATAAATTTCTTTTTCTTCAGCATAATGCCATTGTTTAGCCCAACAAAATAAGTACTGGACTTAGAAATAATACTGGGATCCATTTGTTTAACTAAACCAGTGGTTCTCAACCATTTCTAGCAATACGGGTCCCTTTTATTCTTATTTTACTCTTCTGGACCTTCATAGCCGTTTAATGAACAGGAAGTCCAAAAAGTCACTGTTGGGTTTCAATATTTAATAATTTCCTTTAATAATTTTATAAAAAAATGCATGAAATTTTGATACAATATAAAGGACATAATGGAAATTAATATGCAAAAGTCAAATTTTGTAATACCACTACATCACATATCTAAAATGACATCGCTTAAATGGCAGCCATTTTTGGCTTCGCACACCCATGCTCTTTCCAAAACTTGCACCGTAACACCCTCAAGAGTTTCGGACCCTCTTTCTCTGATTTCTCTACTGATGTTCTCCTTCATTTGTACCAGGGTTTATGGTTTGTTGACGTAAACCCTCTCTTTCAGGTATCCCCACAAGAAAAAATCCAGGATAGTCAAGTCTTGGGAACGTGAAGGCCAGTTGACATTGCTGTAGCGGGAGATTATTCTCTCTCCGAAGTACTGCCATTGTAACTGCATAATTTCTCTTTCAGTATGAGCAGTTGCCCCATCTTGCTGGAACCATGTGTGAGGTCTACTTTTAAATGGCCTTCATGTTCCCCAGACTCGACTAGCTTGAGTTTTTTCTTGTAGAGATACCTGAAAGAGAGGCTTTACGTCAACAAACCAGAGACCCTGGTACAACTGAAGGAGAACACCAATGGAGAAATCAGAGAAGTAGGGTCTGAAACTTTTGAGGGTGTTATGGTGCAAGTTTTGGAAAGTGCTTTTTATGTGCCACCAGCACAGGAGCCAATCAGCGGCCCTGACAATGATCACACTCAGACGGTGTTTTTAATGTTCCACTGGCATGAGTGCCAATCAGGCGGTACTGTCATCGGCCAGGTCAGTGATTTTGATTTCATTTGCCTCAATAGGTTTTTGCAAGCAAAGTTTATTGTCCAGTGAATGAGGGGTACTCATAAGTGGGCTGCTTACACCCACTAGCATAGGCTACAGGTTATGGTTTCACTTGGCTTGTCGGGTCTTCTCAAGCACAGCAAAATCTTATCTGGACCCTAGTTGAGAACTATTGGATTAAACCATTTAAGAAAGTGCCTCAACATGGCTACGATCCAATGGATGAAATAAATAAAAGATAAAGATTAATGGTGGTGGCACAACAAAGATTGGTCATATTGGTTGAAGATAAGTCTCATATTCATCCTGACTTTGCTATGGAGTTCTAATTTAATTTCCAGAATTTAGTGATTTATTTTTTTTTTGTTGCTTAAAAACACTAAAAGTAGGGAAAAACAAACCCCTTTAAATATTGAGGTCAACAGATGTAATAAATCAAAATGTTGGTGTCTTACCCCTACACTACCCCATTACCACCCCCACCCCACCAACCAGAAGGGGTTCAGTCAGCCCTTGATACAGAACCTTCACACAGGTATAAGGAATCACAATCAGGTTCTTAGAACTAAGTTAGTAGCAGATTGAAAATTGTTATCACACCACATGTGATGTTATCTCTTGAAAGCATCAGAACAAGAGAATTGGGAGAAGGGGAAGAAAACAAAACGAAACAAAATATAAACAAAAGAGGGGAGAAAAAGAAAACAAAAAGGGTTAGTGAAGAAAGTATTACAAATAGAGGATATTCTTACTGACTAATTGAGAAAGTAAAACAGATATGAAAGAAGATGGATATAATGATGATGAGGAGAAAGAGGAGGATTATAATGGTGGTGGTGGTGGTGGTGGTAGTGGCTATATGGAAAGAAATATAATCATGTGTATGTATTTATGAAAGAGTATAAGAGAGAGGGGGGAGGGGGAAGGCGAGATTAATAATATATTCTGCTGGAGGCCTATTCAGAAGGTAACAAAATATACATTTAAATGCTGGAGATACCAAATGATAGACTGTTGTATAGGCCAGACATAATTTATTGAATATCTGATCGAGTATTGGAGAAAGGAAATACAAAGACAATAATTGAATATTAGTTGAGTAACAACAAAGTGCTGGTTCGATGATATAAAAGCTGGAATTAGGAATATAAAGTACCAAATTCTCTCTTGCTTACAGTCTTATGCTGGAACAGTTTTGAATAATAAAACTGCATCAGAAGATGAAGAAATTGATCGAGGACCAAGATGTTGATATTAGATTACCTTGAGCCGAAACCTGTGTGGTCAGTTACCAACTTGATTAATAGAAATCTGAATCTTCATGCAAACAAGTTGCTGCTGTTATTGCTGGGGGAGGGTCACAGATTCTAGTATTTAAATTAAACATTGGGATTGCAGGCATATTAGAAAGTTTCATGCTCAAAATAAGAAAGCTTATTAATTTTTAACAAAATCTAATATACCCGGGTGTAAAAATATAGATATTGAGTGTAAAGCTAAAAAAGTCTCCTTCTGGTCTTTTGCAATTGAATTGTTCACAAAGTTAAAATTCTAAGTTTGATTCAAACAATGCCAAAGTTGATTGAGATTTTGCGGTTTGCCAAGTTGTAAGAGTATAAGACTGCAGTTGAAGGAGTTGATGGTTTGTTATAAAGATATGCTCGTATCTGTTCATCATCCTCTTGAAATTACATCATCATCATCATTATTGTTTAATGTCCATTTTCCATGCTGGCATGGGTTGGATGGTTTGACTGAGGTCTGGAGAGCCAGCGGCTGCACCAGGGTCCAATCTGATCTGGCAATGTTTCTACAGCTGGAGTGTAGTGGGTGCTTTTTATGTGTCACTGGCACAGGAGCCAGTCAGCCGGGCCTGGCATTAAATGTGGAGGACCATTGACATCTACAACCTAACCTACGATCCTCAGGATCAACTCTCACAGATGTTCTGTGAGAGACAACAGTATCACATAGTAGAGAAATGGCATAATTGACCACCTCTGGCGATTCAGGAAAGCATGAAACTTGCAAATGACAGTTGGCTGAAGTAATAAGGATAGCTAAGTGAAGTGTCAAGTGTAGTATAAATAAAGTGTGAAGGACTCAATACATGTCCTGTGTGTTATAAGTAGTTATTATATCACATGTATTTTAGTTATTTCACTTCATTTGTTCAACAAATTAACTTCATAATTTGTTGCTTATGGAGTTTGACAGTTTGACATCCATTTTCTGCCAACACAAAAAAAAAAAAACGATGAGGCTGAGGAATGACTATTTTTATTAGGTTGTTGATAAGCTCAGAGTTAAAAATATTATGATGAGTGAAAATAATAATAATAACAACAAATACAAAACAAAGCAATTAAAACTGAAGAAAAAACATCAAGAGTGGAAGAAAAACATAGAAGCAAAAAAAAAAAAAAGAATTTAACAAAACCTAGATTCCTAAGTATTTTTCTCAGAAGAGCCAAAAAAAAAAAGAAAAGAATATAATGACCCTATACCCACTCACCAAAGGAAAGAGTTTTCCTTGTTCTGTGCAGACTCGTTAATTATAATGGCAATATTTTCTATGATTGCTTTGTTTTGTTACAAGTGACCCAATCTAGAAGAATTAGAAAACAAAACTAAATTCTGGTTCAGAATTCATTCTTAGCATGCCTATCACTTCACTTTCCATTTGTTTTTGCTAGAAAATGCAGTCAAAATTTCCCTAAAATCACAGCTGGGCATCTTGAGAAGAAAGAAAAAAAAAGAGACACAATTGGGATAATGGTTTTGGAAACACTATCAGAAAATAAGATGAGATGATCATGGTTGGTGAGCTTGGATCATAGGTCTACTCAATAAGGGTCACCCCAGGGTTAAATAAATTTATGGCATATTTGTACAAGATTTCAGAACAACTTCATGATCTCAGTTTTATGTGTTTGTGTGTGTGTGTGTATAGATAGATTGATAGACAGACAGACAGATAGATCCACCCGCATGAGTAAAACCTTGAACAAAGCTGCAATAGGAAGGTCTACCTTGGACGAATATATACTCTTTTACTTGTTTCAGTCATTTGACTGTGGCCATGCTGGAGCACCACCTTTAGTCGAGCAAATTGACCCCAGGACTTATTCTTTGGAAGCCTAGAACTTATTCTATCGGTCTCTTTTGCCAAACCGCTAAGTTACGGGGACGTAACCACGCCACCATCAGTTGTCAAGCGATGGTAGGGGGACAAACACAGACACACAAACACACACACATATATATATATACACATATATACGACGGGCTTCTTTCAGTTTCCGTCTACCAAATCCACTCACAAGGCTTTGGTCGGCCCGAGGCTATAGTAAAAGACACTTGCCCAAGGTGCCACGCAGTGGGACTGAACCTGGAACCATGTGGTTGGTAAGCAAGCTACTTACCACACAGCCACTCCTGCACTTACTGCAACCGATTTAAATTGAAATCAACTAAATACACATGATTGCTACATCAAAAAACCCCAGGACACTTCTCCAGCAGAAAGATGTTAGATTCAAATTTGATGAGAATAATGCTTTAATAATTAAATATTAGAAGATGTATAATCATCCGTTCATCTTTGTGATGTCTTGATTATATACTATGTGTGCTGTATGAAATCCAATGAAGCAAACTCAGGATTTACCTATTGTATGAAGCACCATCTAATTGTTTATTTTAAACGATTCTGGATATTCCCTATCATTCAATGTGGTTAACCAGATCTGAATTGTATCAGTGCTAATAAGATACCTGCTCAGATTTCAAATCCCTATTCCTTTACATTATATATATATATATTTATATAAGGGCATTACTATACATAAATGCCTCATGCTAAGTCAAACTACCATATATACATATATACATGCACACACACACACACACACATCTACACTTATCTTCAGGTTTCTTCTCAGCGGGAGAAAAAATATTTCAGTATCCTTATTTGCTAATTTGCATCTTGATGAACTTTATCAACACCTGCAACAGTTAATATTTTAATCTAGCTATCATTCTAAAAGATATGCAACAAAAAAAAAAAAAATTATGCAGCAAATACATAAATAATATCTAAAATAAAATAAAAAAAAAGAATAAGGAAAAGGGGTTTAATAAGTAACGAGATTTAGGGTCTCTTTAAAAACAAGACAAAAATAGAACGTAAACGAGAACTGGGAATTAGGGAATACAGGGATTAATTAGTCTTCAGTTTTATCGCCTATTTTTGTCTCATTCCAACAGCTGAGGACTCTGAGGCCTTTCAAGGATAAAAAAAGAAGGGAAAAATGGTAAAAAGTTCCTGAGTAAACAGATGTCTCCTAAAACCCTCAGATTAACAGAATCTGATTGAAGCAAAGAAGGAAAAATTATTCTTCAACTCTGCTACATTATGATATTACCGAAAGAGGCAATTTATAATATATACATATTCCTTTTCCTTTTAATTCCTCACATCTTCAATTATCATTATTGTTATTATTATTATTATTATTATTCTGAGGTTGACTTTGCCTTTCATCCTTTTGGGTTTGATAAAATGAGAGCTAGTTGTGCATTAGAGTTCATACAATCAACTAGCCCCCTCCCCACCAAATTTCAGGCCTTGTGCCTATAATAGGCATTATCATTATTAAGGTGGTGTGCTGACACAATCATTAACACATGGAGCAAAATGCTTAGTAGTATTTCATTTGCCTTTATGCTGTGAGTTCAAATTCTACCAAGGACAACTTTGCTTTTAATCCTTTTGGGGTCGATAAAATAAGAACCAATTCAGCACCGGGTTTGACAGAATCAACTTACTCCCTCCCCTGAAACTTCTAGCCTTGTGCCAAAATTTGAAACCATTATCACTATTTATTTACTCATAAAAGCATGGTCCCCTGCAACCCTCTCTGGCTGAGTATCTCTAATCTTGCAGGCTTGTAGGTGCTAGTGCTGCATAAAAGCACTCAGTACAGTCTGTAAAGTGGTTGGCATTAAGAAGGGCATCCAGCAGTAGAAACCATGCCAAAACAGACAGGGAGCCTGAACAGCCCTTCAGATGGTCAGCTCTGGTCAAACTGTCCAACCCATGACAGTATGGGAAACGGACATTAAATAACAATGATGATGATTAGTTATTCGGTGCAAACATAAATGAATATCTATTTGAGCAATTCTAATTCTTTTATTCTTTTATTTGTTTCAGTCATTTGACTGCGGCCATGCTGGAGCACTGCCTTTAGTCGAGCAAATGAACCCCAGGACTTATTCTTTGCAAGCTTAGTACTATCGGTCTCTTTTGCCAGACTGTAAGTTATGGGGACGTAAACACAGACATGTTGGGGGGACAAACACAGACACACAAACATGTACATATATATATATATATAATCAGATTGGAGCTTGGTGCAGCCATCTGGTTTGCCAGTCCTTAGTCGAATCGTCCAACCCATGCTAGCATGGAAAGCGGACGTTAAACGATGATGATGACAGGCTTCTTTCAGTTTCTGTCTTTCAAATCCATCCACAAGGCTTTGGTCAGCCCGAGGCTATAGTAGAAGACACTTAGCCCAAGGTGCCATGCAGTGGGACTGAACCCGGAACCATGTGGTTGATAAGCAAGCTACTTACCACACAGCCACTCCTGTGCCTATATCAGGATTTTTCTAAACCCTTTCATCGAAGCTGTTAATTACTTAGTTTCTTTGTTATAAGCATTTCAAATCATGACATGTAATAGAAAGGAATGAATTACACAGTTCAGGACTAAGGCCAAATGTTAAAGTGTCCAAAGGTTAATTAAAATTACTAATTACAGAGTAAAATTTAATGCTTAGTGAGCCAGTGTTTGTAACAGTTTTGCTTCTTACTTTTAGCTTAGTGTAAAATATAACAACTACTGTTGTTTTTTTTAATATATTTCTCCGTCTTCTAAAGTCAATAGAGTTTACCACTGATTATAACAAGTCAAACAGAACAAACCTATCAACATTTAATGTTTGATTGAAACAAAAACATAATGATTTATAAATTTAGTGTTTATAATGGCTTGATAAAAGATAAAATATAAAATATGAAAGAATAGCATGGAGGTTTGTATTTTATCTTAATTACAGAGAATATAAAGCTATTTAGACTCTTGCAGATGTTGTGGCTGTTTAGTTCAAATCATCTCTGATTGGGCAGACTTGTGATGCAAGGTGTTCCAGCCATGGCTTGCTGTTTTAATATATCTAAAACTACTCTAGTATAAAGTGCATTTAGGTGCAGGCATGGTTGTATGGTTAAGAAGTTTGCTTTGCAATCATGTGGTTTGAGGTTTAGTTCCACCGTGCAGAACCTTAAATAAGTGTCTTGAGTGGATATGACAGATGGAAATTGTGTGGAAGCCCATCATATATGTGTGTGTGTGTCTTTGTATTTGCAATTGTCCCCCACCAATACTTCACAAATGGTGTTGGTTTGTTTATGTCCTTGTTAGAAAAAAGACATACAGGGATCAATTTGTTTGGCTAGACTTTCAAAGCAGTGCCCCAGTGTGGTCACAGTCAAATGACTGGAACAAGTGAAAGAAAGAAAAGAAATAAAAGAAATAAAAGAGTCCTTTTTTAAAATTCTAATGATGAAAGAGCCTTTTTTGCTCTTCCCAAGAAAGCAGTGAATCCTTTGTACACTTTAACATTTAGCTTTAGTCCGAAACTGTGTAATTCATTCCTTTCTATTACATGTCATGATTGGAAATGCTTATTACAAAGAAACTAAGTAATTAACAGTTTCGATGAAAGGGTTTAGAAAAATCCTGATATAGGCGCAGGAGTGGCTGTGTGGTAAGTAGCTTGCTTATCAACCACATGGTTCCAGGTTCAGTCTCACTGTGTGGCATCTTGGGCTAAGTGTCTTCTACTATAGTCTCAGGTCGACCAAAGCCCTGTGAGTGGATTTGGAAGACAGAAACTGAAAGAAGCTTGTCATATATATATATATATATATATATATATATGTACATGTTTGTGTATCTGTGTTTGTCCCCCCAACATGTCTGTGTGTTTACGTCCCCATAACTGATTTGAATTGTGACAACCCATCCAAACCATATCAGAATGGAAAGGAGACAATACTGTGACGATGAGAATGGTGTCAGTATAGTTTGAGGGAGATTTAATGATGCTATTTCTAGCAGATTGAAGGAGTGCATGGAGCAGTAGTTCTCAACCTGTTTAAAATCTAGGTCAGATTCAAAACCTGGCCACACCAAAAAAAGAAAAACAAAAGCCAATTAAAGAAAAAATTATTATATTTATAGAGGGAAGACCACCGAGGGCCACCATTAGGATGTTTGAGGGCTGCCAGAAGGCTGTTTGAGGGCTGCATGCTGCCATAGAGGCTCCTTTGATAGTTAAAATAGTGATTTAGTTTATGAAAGATAGCAGAAACACCATGCAGCTCCAATCTAACTGCAACTCTTCACTATTCTCTTGATGTTCAGTTTACAAAGAAAGAATGAAGAAATGCAGATGAAGTTTTTTTACTGTATCTTCTTGACCTCACTTGTGCACCCAAGAGATGTGAAAGGCCAAGCTGAAGTGAACCTCAGGGCTTTTCGAGTACTGACATACAACAGTAATAACTTCAGAGACAAAGAAGGTGGTGGAGGAGGGGCATGACTACATAATTTATGGCAAAGGGAAAAAGTAATGTGTGTGTGTGTGTGTGTGATCATCATCATCATCAGCGGAGGAAACAAGTAAAGGAAGGAGTGGGTGTTTTTGAAAAACATGCATTTTTCATGCAGAATTTTAGCAAAATGCTCAAAACCACACTGCCAATGTAGTGAATGGGGGAAGCCTGGTCTGCAGTATCTGCGGACGGGTATGTTTATCAAGGGCTGGGCTCATTAGTCACCAGCGGAGCCACAAGTGTAAAATGTAAACTTGTCTCAGTGCACAATGTTCTTAATTGTCAGTGACAGTCTTCCTTGGACTTGAAAAGACACACACACACACACACACACACACACACACACACACACACACACACACACACACACACACACACACAGTAATTGATACTCTAGTAGATATTAATATTTTTATTTCAGTTGAGTCACAGTTTCGCCTCTGAATGCACAAAGTCTTGTGTGTGTGTATTGACTGATATAAATATATATATATATATATATATATATATATATATACACACAGTAGAACCTCGGTTTTCAAACAACTCTGATCACAAATAAATCATACTTTATATCTATCTATCTATTTATCTATATATATATATACATATATATATGAAGCATGATTATACATATATAAATGTTCTTAATTATTTTGTTTTAAAGCCAAAACAATGCAAGTTATAGAAGCAATTATTAATATAGGTCAATGGTTTTGTACTCTAGCCTGGTGTTTCAAAATTTCAGGGTTAGAATTCCTATTTCTTTATTGCCCACAAGGGGCCAAACATAGAGGGGACGAACAAGGACAGACAAAGGGATTAAGTTGATTACATCAATCCCAGTGCATAACTGGTACTTATTTAATCGACTCCGAAAGGATGAAAGGCAAAGTCGATCTTGGTGGAATTTGAACTCAGAACGTAACGGCAGACGAAATACCGCTAAGCATTTTGCCCGGCGTGCTAATGTTTCTGCCAGTTTGCCACCTTGTTAGGGTTAGACACACACATACACACACTACAGAACCAGGGCCAGCTGAAGGCACTGGCAACTCAGGCAGTCGACTGGGGTGCCAATGAGGGCATGACAAAGACAAGGAAATTTCCATGACCATCAGCTTGTACACACTAAAGGTCAGCTTGCTCAGGGCGCCAGCAACCTCAGAGCCGGCCTCATACAAAACAGAATAATCAATCAATAACAACTTTTCTCTGTAGATTTCTGCAAGAAGGGGTCTTAAGCCCGAAATATTGAAACACCAGTAAAAACACACACATAATAAGGTTCCACAGTTTCCATCTACCAAAATCACTCACACAAGGTAGTGATTGGCCTAGGGCTATACTAGAAGATATTTATCTGAGGTGCTGCACAGTGGGACTGAACCTGAAACTAAATGATTGCAAAGTGAGTTTCTTATCACTCAGCCATCTCTCATATACTTCTTTTAAAGCTGATGTTTTTTTACAAGACCCTAGATACACATCTCTTTCCCTTTCTATGCATAATTTAAGGACAGTTAGGCTGCTATTTCTAGGAAGTCGGGTTACTACATAGAAGTTCCTTTTTTGCTTTAAGATGATAAATTTTGTAGCTCCTGGCATTTCAAGTCAAGTTTTAATTCTGAGCTGAAAGCCATTTCACTGCAATTTATGCCCTTGGCAAAGACATCATTCATATTTCTCATTTTCTCTTTCCTAAAATTAAAGGGCTTTCCTTCCCCCGCCCCACCACCACCACCACACGCCTCACTAAAAAAGAGGGAAAAAATCAAAATGATGATACTGTAATGTAAGTCAGTGAAGCTGGTTTTGAATGTCAGCTGAGGTCATTTCACTTCACTTATAGTCACTAATGCTCTTGCCAAAAACGAAGAAAAAAAACACAAAAAAATCTAACTCTCACTCTATTTCAATTTTCCCTCTGCCAACTATTTGTGACCTTAGGTCTAAATAAGAAATGATTAGTAAAGAAAAAAAATTAAATGAAATGAAGTAGAAGCATATAGTAGAAATATCTATATCTATATATCTATCTATATGATATATATATAGTAGAAATATCTATATCTATATAATATATATGTATATAGTAGGAATATCTATCTATCTATCTATCTATATATATATATATAGTAGAAATATATATATATATATATACATATATGGTAGAAATATATATCCATATATATGTATATTTATATATCTATAGTAGAAATAAATAAATATATATATATATATGCATGGATACATACATATGTGTATGTATACATGTGTGTGTGTGTGTGTGTGGGGGGGCAAAGGAATTGTGCGTTTCTATTTAGTCTGCTTCATTCCACTCCAACTACTTTTAATGCTTTACTTTTATTACAATCTTCCATCGACTTATTTCAGTACTATATATAGATGTGAGAAAATGAGACAGGTATTTGATTAGCAGTGATTTGATGAAATATCACAGCAGAAATAAAAGATTGTGTAGAGAAAAAAAAAAAAATAAAAAAAAAAACAAAGCTAAAAAAAAAAAGAGAGAAATTCTCCAAAATAACATAAAAAGAGTACTGCATCTCTCCATTATCCACACACACTACTATCCGAAATTTAAAAGTTTATTCTAGTGGTTTTCAAGCAGGGCTATATATATATATATATATATATATATATATATATATATACACACATGTATATATATCTATACATGTATATAAAACCACCACCCACGCATGTTAATAGAAATGATGGTAAAACTGTCTTGTGTTCTGAATGCAGGAAGTTTGTATTATTTATATCACTAAGAATTTTTAATGTGTTAAAACTTCTTTTTATCTCAACACCTGTTTATATTTAACTAGCTCATGAATGTTTTCTGAATATCTGCAGTATGCATGTGTATGCATGCATATAGTTGTACATGCGTGTATATATGTGTATTTATATAACTGTGTATGCACGTGTAGGTGTTTGCATAAATTCATATACATCCGTGTTATCAATTTCTGTAATTTTAGTAATGTGCAGAATATTTGTATGGCTTGATGGTACAGTAAAACAAACTGGAAGAATCATAACAGCATCAGCTAGAATCACTCGTGGTATTTGCTCAGGATAGCTGTGCACTGAACTCCAATATCATTGATGCCAACTTCACTTTTCTTCTTTTCATGGTAAATAAATAACATCTTCATCCTTGTCATCAAGATTCTTTAACTGATGGAGCCAGTCACTGGGGTACCACTCCAGGCACTTTCATATTTAGCCATTACCACTGATCTCTGTTCTCTGTCATTCATAGCCAGTTTGCTGTGTTGTGACCTGTCCAGTCCTTGATGTGAAACCAGGATTCTCTCTGTCTTCTCTTTTGCCTTCCCTTATCTGTGCCCTGGACAGCAAGTTGTAGCAGGATACATGACCGTACCAGAAATCTTTCATCTTTTTACCTGTGCATGGAATGGTTCCTTTCTACCAGCATATTTGTCAACTTGCTTGACTAAGCTGTTCTTTTTATGCTCTATGTATGGGATGTGTAGCATCAAATTTGTATGCTGAAATGCCTGGATTCTTTGATCCATATCAGCTGTAAGAGTTCAGCTCTCACCCTCAAGCTGCAAATTATTGAAGAATAAAAGTCAAAATTAACTCAACTGGATTTACAGCTCAAAATGAGTTGTAACAAAATAAAAGACATATTGAATTTTCTGAATCTACCATTCTTCATTTCATGGTAAGTGTTCCAGTTCAAGATGATGGATCAGTGTAGTGTTATGGCATTGAACAGATGCTGTAACAATATTTGTTCCAGTTCTGTGTTTTGATGGTAATGCCTGGTGCCAAGTAATGTTGGTTGTGGCTTTTCCCTTGGACAACAGATGGCACGGGAAGGGATCGACTGCTAATCTTCCATAATAATAATGAAATAAAAATTGCTAGGGCCTGCAAAGTTGCTAGGGCCTGAAGAGTTGAATTTATCAGATGGTGGCAACAAGGAAAATTTTCAGGAGGGCAAATACAGTGTGTGAAGAAAGTGATTCACTTATTTGTTTTATGGCTGTATGGTAAGAGGTTTGCTTCCTAACCACATGGTTTTGGGTTCAGTGCCACTGTGAGGCACCTTGGGCCAGTGTCTTCTATTATAACCCTTGGACAACCAAAGCCTTGTGAACAAAACTGGTAGATGGGAATTGAAAAAAGCCTGTTGTGTGTGTATGTTTTTGTATTAGGGTCTGCATCTACCCCACCATTTGAAAACAAATGTTGATTTGTCTATGTCCCAGTAACTTAGCAGTTCAGTAAAAGAGACAAGTACCAGACTTAAAAAAAGGACTGGGGTTGATTTGTCCAAAACCCTACAAGGCAGTACTCCACCATGGCTGCAATCCAATGACTGAAACAAGTAACAGATAACAAATTCACTGAAGGTACATTGAGTAAATTCAATGTCTTGTAGTATTTTAGTTACAACAACAACAACCACCACCACCGCCGCCGCCGTTTTCCATGCTGGCATGGGTTGGATAGTTTTAACTGGGGACTGGCAAGCCAAGAGGCTTCGCCAGGCTCCAATCTGATCTGGCAAGGTTTCTACAGCTGGATGCCCTTCCTAATGTCAGCTCCTCCGAGAGTGTAGTGGGTGCTTTTTACATGTCCTTGGCACAGGAGCCAGTCAGGTGACACTGGCATCAGCCATGTTCGGATGGTGCTTTTTACGTGCTACCGGCACAGGAGTGAGTTGGGGCAGGGGGAGGGCTGGCATCGACCATGTTTGGATGGTGCTTTTTACATGTCACTGGCAAAGAGAGCCAGTCAGGTGGCACTGGCAGTAACTCACGCATGAATGGTGCTTATTGTGTGCCACCAGTACGGGAGCCAGTCGGCACTGGCATTGGCCACAACTACAATTTCCTTTTGAATGTGATTTGATTTGATTTGATTTTGATTTTACTTGACTCAATAGGTCTCCTCAAGCACAGCATGTCGCTCGATGATTCAAAGGTACTTTTTAAATGGGCTGGTCATGTGACACTGGTGTAGGCTACGGCTGTGATCTCAATTTACATGCCAGCTCATCCTGTTGACTTAATCCTTATTTTTATCCTTCAATAAAAATTTTTAAAAAATGAAAAACTGGCACTCTGTCAGTTATGACAAGAAGGTTCCAGTTCAATGGAACAGCCTGCTTGTGGAATTAATATGCAAGTGACTGAGCACTCACAGACACACTTGTTCTTAACCCTTTCGTTACCAACCCAGCTGAAACCGCCTCTGGCTCTGTAGTACAAATGTCTTGTTTTCAAAAGTTCAGAATTAAAATCTTCCATCAAACCTTAATTACAATTTACATTCCTAACACTAGCTTAATGATGACGAAGTTATTTTACTAAATTCTTTGTTATATTTAAAAATAATTGAAAGGAAGACAGAACATCTCAACAAAAATATGGTAACAAAAGGGTTAATGTAGTTCTCAGGGACACAGAATGTAATAAAGCTGGTCCTTTGAATTACAGGAACAACTCATTTTTACCAGCTGAGTGGAATGGAGCAGAGTGAAATAAAGTGCCCTGCTCAAGGGCACAACACGCTACCAGGAATCGAACTCATGATCTTACGACCATGACCCAAATACCCTAACCGCTAAGCCATGTGCTGTTCTGAAAATAACATAATTGTAGTTTGTGTCTGATGAAACAGCCGAGTAGAAGAAACACTTGAGCGAAACTCTGAATGAGTTTCTAGATTTAGACGAAGTGGAATCAAAAGAGACGTCTATGCTTGAGGTTCAGAGAAAACTTAATATTGCAGGAAAATGTGTAAAAGGAATTACACTGGGAAGTGATAGAAAAAGAATTGTAAAAGAGGCAGGCTGAGAAAGATGCCAAATGAAGAGGTGAAAGGTTATCAGAATACAAGGTGAAATTTATCAGACTACAAGGTGGAATGGTAAGAATTAGAGGAGGAGGAGATGATGATGATGATGATGAGTGAACTTTAAAATGTATTTAATATATATTTCTTTTAGCGTTTGTACAAGTACTATTTTTTAAAACAGATTGTGATGTATGAACCATTCTTAATGGCACTGGCAATCTAAGAGAAATGAAATGAATTCTAGAGGGAATTTAGTTCATTGTGAAATTAGTTTTACTTTTCTCTACTAATCGCTTTATTACATAATTTACTGAAACCATACTTTCTGTGATTGTGTCAAAGAATTTAACAATGATCGTGTGTGCGTGTGTGCATGTGTGTGTGTGTGCACATGTCTCTGTATTTGGGTATAAGTGAGTGTAAATAAAAGAGGAAGAGTTATGCAGTGCATGTTGTAGAGTGAGTTTGTCTTTAGTTGTATGTTACGACAACACACACACAAACACACACACACACATACACACACCACACACACAAACACATTTTATTAAAAACAATGAGTTCAACAAAGTATATTTTATTTTTATCTGGGGACACATCAGGAACTAGTTAAGAAAGAATTAGACCCATCAGTTCTGTATTATAAGCATGCTCTTCTAAACAATGAACCCCAGTGCTCTGTCTGCCTATCTGACAATCACATACATACACATACATCTAAGCATACAAATACACATCCACAGATACATATCATCATCATCATCATTCTCATAATCATTTGAACATCAAATTTTCCATACTTTCATGGGTAAGATTAAATTTGTTTTACAGCAAGAGGCCCTTCCTATCACCAACCATCACCTGTTTTTTCAAGCAAGGTCATTTTTGCCTCATTTCACAAAAGACTGTGATGCAAGACAAGGCAGCATAAACACACACACACAATAAGCTTCTTCCATTTTCCATCTACTGATCCACATGCAATATTTTGGTCAGCCTGGGGTTATAGTAGAAGACTCAAGGGGTCATACAGTGGGGCTGAATCGGAAATCACATGGCTGGGTAGTGAACATTTTAACCACATGTCATCATCAACTCCCGGATTACTATCTCAAGTCCTAGGACTCATAGAGTCAGTTGCCTGGTTTCCATGATGTACAAATTACTAAGATCACACCATTTCCTCTAAACAGGACGCCAGTCCATTGCAGGAATAATCCGTTACAGCTGAGTGAACTGGAACAATATGAAATGAAGTGCTTTCCTCATGAACACAATGCATTGCTTAGGAATTGAAATCACAATTGCAAGATTGGGAGAACAACACCCTAACCACTGGGCCATGTGCCTTAACCACATAGCCATGCTTTATACACTTATTAAATAAAAGAAACGTTTGCTCTCAATTTAGGGAAAAACTCCTCTGTTATTTTTGTGTTCAAAATATTAATAGACGTAATTCAAAGATAACATTCTATCTACTGGTTTGAAGTAACAGTAGTAGTAGTAGTAGTAGTAGTAGTAGTAGTAGTAGTAGTAGTAAGAGACTCTGTTTAGAGATGTAATAGTCATTACAAAGTGAAGTTTTGGAATCATTTACCCCTTGTAAGCAGAGCCATAGACCATGGCATACCATTATCTAGAACATATGTTTTAAACTAACACAATGCTTCTATTAAAAGAAAATGGAAAGAATATGCTTCCTGCACTGGCCAATGGTGTTTTTAGCACACAGCAATGCCTGAACGAAAACATAACTCCACCACCGTTACCGTTATAATTACCACCGCCACCAACAACAACAACAAAACTAACATCAATATAGAAATGAAACAGCTATTTAGATATAAGGCATCTAGGGGAAACAGATATTAAACATAACATTTACTGTTAGAATATATACACAGAAGACAATAGACTATCTATGTTAGCAGAGAGACACAATAAATATTGGTTTACAATTACCAGTGTGTGTGTGTGTGTGTGTGTGTGTGTGTGTGTGAAGGAACAGGAAAGATGAGGGTGGGGAGGGGAAATGATAAAACAAAATGGATAACTTAATAGAAAATTGGCAACACGCATACACACACACATATATACCTACATACATATACATACACTATGTATGCGTGCATATACATGCATATATACTTAGAAAGACGTACATTAGAGCCATTCATAAGAATACATTTTAAAAACAAAACACATTACTTTTAAGTTATATCTTAGTCTCTTCCTAACAACAACAAATGAAAGAAACGGTTGAATTGTGTATGTGTGTATATATACACTCACACACATACACACACAGGTATGTGTATACAGGCTTATATGCATATGTGCGTGTGTATATATATATACATATATGTGTGTGTGTATGTGTGTGTATAATGTATGAGTACATATGTGTAGATTTGTCATGTATCTTTTGAATAGCAGGAATGTTTCTAATCTGTTGGTTTCAGATCCATGTTGTTTTGAGGCCCATGTTGCTTTTAATGACTAAAATATCAGATAAAAAAGTTCTTCATTACATTCAATTGTAAACCGAATATTATTATTTATACAGTTAACTAAAATTTTCAACTCATTAAGTTGATTGTGTATCTACAAGATGAAGCAATCATCCAAGTAACATTGTCTAATATGTTTTTAGGATTTGTATATTCGGGTTTTTAAGCATGCTGTATCTAATTAGCATGTTAGGGTAACTTTTGTTATCATCACAGCCCCATGTATTATATCTCTACATGTAGCCATTGAAATCATGATAATAATAATTTAGTAGGTTGAATTTTATCCCTTCAATGATAATTTCTTTCTCTATTTGATCAGGTAGTTTATCAGGAAAACTTTCAAACCAGATGGTCTCTAATCCATCAAACCAGATGATCTCTAATCCATATTCAAGTAAAATCATATGGAACACTCTATCAAATGAAACCTTAAAAAAAACATGTATCTGCATGTATAAAAACCAACAACACTTTCATACAGTCTATCACCTGCTGATGAAGACGAGGTGTGTATTTAATTTTATATACCTGTTTACATTAGAAGAATGGATCTACACCAACGAATAGGGTATGTAGAATGCATGTGCGTATTTTAATGCATATGTCTGGATATATTTTTCATATCATTTTGTTTACTCTTTTAGCATTCAGATTACTCTGTCAAATGTAGGGTTTATTTATTGTTTTGAATTAATCATGAATTATCTCACAGCTTTCAAACTTTGATGGTGTGGTTGTATCCTTTTAGAAAGACATTGTAGAGTGGATGCAAGAGGCAAGATCTGGTTGATTTGAACATCAAATGGGTGCAATATTTTGGCTGGATATGGCCAGTTTAAATGCTAAATGGTGCAGCTACTTTGTATTTGAATTCTCTCTATTTTACTGAGACCTTTGCTTAAATATTCCTCTTACATCCATGTAATATATATTTTTGTCTCTAAATTATAATAGATCAGTTGCAAGTCTGCCCTTTTTAGCTCTACCACATGTTCAAAAGAAAGATAAAAAAAACCAATGACAAAACACTGCTTACATTCTAAATGAGTTTGAAAATAAAGAATTTGGAGCAATTTAATGAAATGAATTATTTTGTTAAGATTGTGTCAGAGAGTTTAGGAATAAATACTATATCTATATTATAGTTTCATGCTTGTGTCTAGATATTAAGACAACACAATTTCAGTTGACTTCCACGCCACATATGCATATATTACTTTTTTCAAAGACCAGGAGAGGAAAACAAAATTTTTTCCCTCTTACTGAAGTGAAAAGCAAATCTAGAAAGGAGTTAAAAGATATTATCAAGAATGAAGCACAATTGAATTACAACAGTTATTTTTTGGTTACATATTTATAAAGAAATGTATGAATAATTGGACAACAGATAATAAATGTCAAAGTATATATACATATGAAAGCAATTGTTGTATGCTCAGGTGCACTACAACTAAGAAAAGAAAAAAGCTGCCAGGTGTACTGCTGGCAGATTTCAGGAAGGTATACAAATAATTACAGAGGCATCAAGCTGTTAGATCAGGTTATGAAAGTTACAGAGAGGGTCATAGCCCAACTAATTAGGGAGCGAATCAATTTAGATGAGATGCAGTTTGGGTTCGTGCCAGGTAAAAGCACTACTGATGCCTTATTTCTAGTGAGACAGTTGCAGGAGAAATACCTAGCTAAGGATAAACCTCTGTACCTGGCTTTCGTTGACATGGAGAAAGCCTTTGACAGGGTCTCCCGATCCCTTATCTGGTGGTCAATGAGGAAACTTGGGATAGAAGAATGGTTAGTGACAGCTGTGCGAGCCATGTACAGAGATGCTGCCAGTAAGGTGAGGGTTGGAAATGAGTACAGCAATGAATTCCGGGTAGAGGTAGGGGTCCACCAAGGTTCCGTCCTCAGCCCCCTCTTATTTATCATAGTCCTCCAGGCAATCACACAGGAGTTCAAGACAAGTTGCCCCTGGGAGCTCCTCTATGCTGATGACCTTGCCCTAATTGCGGAGTCACTATCATAACTAGAGGAGAAGTTTCAGGTGTGGAAGCAAGGTCTAGAATTGAAGGGCCTTAGAGTCAACCTAGCTAAAACCAAAATCCTAATAAGTAGGAAGGTAGATAAAACACAAACCCCTTCAGGTAGATGGCCCTGCTCAGTATGTAGAAAAGGAGTAGGTAGTAACTCTATAAGATGTACCCGGTGCAAGCTATGGACACATAAGAGGTGCAGCAACATCAAAGGCAGGTTAACTAGCAAGTTAGTTTTTGTTTGTGGCAGATGTTCAGGTGCAATAAAGACTGTAAACAAACAGGAAACAACTTCTATCTCATTCCAGGGTGAAAAACTTGAGGTAGTCGATAGCTTCCGCTATCTGGGCGACCAAGTTAGTAGTGGGGGTCGGTGCGCTGAAAGTGTAGCTGCTAGAATAAGAATAGCCTGGGCAAAGTTTAGAGAGCTCTTACCCCTGCTGGCGACAAAGGGACTCTCACTCAGAGTAAAAGGCAGACTGTATGATGCATGCGTACGAACAGCCATGCTACATGGCAGTGAAACAAGGGCTGTAACTGCTGAGGACATACGTAAGCTCGCAAGGAATGAAGCCAGTATGCTCCGTTGGATGTGTAATGTCAATGTGAATACCCGTCAGAGTGTAAGTATCTTGAGAGAAAAGCTGAACATTAGAAGCATCAGTTGTGGTGTGCAAGAGAGACGATTGCGCTGGTATGGACATGTGGTGAGAATGGATGAGGATAGCTGTGTGAAAAAGTGCCACACCCTAACAGTTGGTAGGCCCAGGAAGACCTGGGCTGAGGTGGTGAGGCAAGACCTTCGTACATTGGGCCTCACCGAGGCGATGACTACTGACCGAGACCTTTGGAAATGTGCTGTGCGTGAGAAGACCCGGCAAGCCAAGTAAGATCGTTGCCAGTGCCCCTGGACTGGTTCTTGTGCGGGTGGCACATGAGATGCACCATTTTGAGCGTGGCCGTTGCCAGTACCGCCTGACTGGCTCCTGTAGGATTTTCGAGCGAGATCGTTGCCAGTGCCCCTGGACTGGCTTGTGCGGGTGGCACATAAAAGACACCATTTCGAGCGTGGCCGTTTTCGTGCGGGTGACACGTAAAAGCACCCACTACACTCTCTGAGTGGTTGGCGTTAGGAAGGGCATCCAGCTGTAGAAACTCTGCCAAATTAGACTGGAGCCTGGTGTTGCCATCCGGTTTCACCAGTCCTCAGTCAAATTGTCCAACCCATGCTAGCATGGAAAGCGGACGTTAAACGATGATGATGATGATGATGATGATGATGGAAGTTTTCAAGGATGTAGTGTCTCAACAGCTAATGACTGACGCGGATGGTTTATTTCATGCTTCAGCAATTCTGAGCGTGTAAAAATGTTTCCAAAAGTCATGGGTGCTGTGTTTTTTGATTTTGTGAGCATGTTCATGAGTGTTTGTCATATGGAATTCAAAAAGGTGTTTAAGGTTGTTATCAGAAAGATGGTGGATAATCTTGTGGGTGTCTACCAAGTCAGTTGCCAGACATCTGAGTTTCAATGTGTCCATACCCAGGGAAGCAAGACGTTCAGAGTATGGTAAATGCCTGATGGTTTAAAATATCCCATTATATTTTTATACTTAAATATTATTAAGAATTGTATTAAAGAATTGTTTAAATATTTTGTGTATTGTAGAAGTAAAAACCAGTTTATTGTATATAAATTTTAATACCAAAATCTTATGAGGACCCCCAGGAGTTATACAGACCTCAGATGAGAACCACTGACGTAGAAGCTCCTATGTTGGTTTGTGATTATAGAAGTTACAACTCCCATAGTCACAGTCTATTTAACAAGAAATATAAATATTTAATGATAAATAGACTGTGGCTTAATTTTAAGTTTGTAGCTGGACATTTTACTGGTTCTAAATTTATTGTCCGTTTGTCCTGGTCAGTTCTTAAGAAGCAAACCTATAGTGTGAAAGTGAGTATTTGATTAATTGCTGTATTTAGCTGTGACTGCCCTGTTTTTGTTGTGAGTGTGTTCCAAATTTTATGCTTAGAGACATGTGGTGCTCATTTATAAACACTGCAAAACGTGTGTTGGTGATTAGGTTCTATATTGAGAACACTGAGAGACCATACAAGTCATCCAATTGCTTTTGATATTTTTAGTTTAGATGCAGTGGAGGAGATGGTGGAAGAAAGGCAGCTACAGTAAACAAATATTGCATTAATTAACTAGAGAACCAATACAGCATGGGTTAGGAAAGAATAAGTATTAGAAGTCATAGCCATGTGTATACCTAGTGTTGCTATGTAAATATGCTCTTTGGTTAGACCATACGCAGTTTTGAGCAGCGTGGAATAAGGATCAAACCTGATTAATATTGCCATCCTTATGGTTTTTTAATGGTCCACTTACATCTCCCTTATCATAACTGATACACTGCCAGTATCAGTAAAAGAAACAAGGCTGGCATGACTCCACTGGAGGATGCTCTCAGAGTTTCTGATTATGGAATCAAAGCAAGTCTGGTATGTGGCACCAAAGTTGCAAATAGATGATGCATGGTTAGGGAAAGTAAGGAAGGAACAAAGGGCCATGAAAAGAGAGAAACAAAATTCAACAGATAGAGAAATGTGTGTGTGTGATTAAATGTATGTGTATGTATTATTTATTAGCTGTTAAGCTACATAAGTGGCTCAAGAGGCTAGAGTTTTGTACCATAACACTAGTTAAAAAACTCTTGATAAACTTGGCAGGAAGCTCTATACCTCTGAGTCATATATATATACATATATATATATATATATGACTGGCTCCTGTGCTAATGGCAGGCAAAAAACACCCACTACACTCTTGGAGTGGTTGGCATTAGGAAGAGCATCCAGCTGTAGAAACATTGCCAGATCAGATTGGAGCCTGGTGCAGCTGCTGGCTCTCTAGACCTCAATCAAACCGTCCAACCCATGCCAGCATGATGATGATGATTATATATATATATATATATATATATATATATATATATATATATATATATATATATATATATATACATATATATTTAATCAAGCCAAGGACCTATAATCCTTTAAGGGATGTTTGCACCCTAGTTCTCTGGTTTATTTCAGTGTTCAGCAGAAACTAAATACATTAGTTTTGCATTGATGTATATTGATATTTAAATATTTATGAAAGAGAATAAAGAAGAAAATGGAGAAACTGACATACATACATCAGTTTATTCAAAGATATTCCAATTATTATATTAACTGGACTATCTCTGAATAAACTGATGTCTTATATGGCAATTTCTCCATTTTCTTCTTTATTCTCTTTCATATTATATATATATATATTTATGCATATAGCTTCAAGGTTAATAATATATATATATATATATGTATGTATCCACACACAGATATCCAATCCACTCTTTTATAACACATTGACTTCTATTTCTCTCATTTCCCGACCTTCAACAATGCCTACTCTCACTTACGTTAGCTTCACTGCTAATACACACACGTGTTTAAGTACACTTGAAGCACTGACTCCTATGATATATCTTTAATTATTGACAGCCGTAATATGAGTACCATCAGACTAGTTTAATTCCACATGTTGGGAATGCTTCTGCTATTAACCTATTTTAATTAACTTTTAATTAATAAAACCCTTATTTCTCTTTCTGTAAATAACTCATTAAAATTTTCTTTATTTGACTATTTTAGGTTTTTAATACCATCAATCATCACTCATCTTCACTCACTCACCATTATCAACATCAATCATGACATCAACTGATGACACATGAGTAAAGAGAGAATCTGGCGCATACTAGAGTTTAAACATTGATAGTGCTGTAGCAATACAGCACACAAAGACCAAGGGACTAATGCAATGTTATAATGGTGGTAAGAAGCTTGCTTTCCAACCACATGGTTCTTGGTTCAGTCCCACTGCATGACATCTTGGGCAAGTGTCTTTCTACCACAGCCTTGGACTAACCAAAGCCTTGTGAGTGGATTTGGTGGATGAAAACTGAAAGAAGCCTGTCATGTGTGTGTGTGTGTGTACCTTTGTGCCATTGTTTGTCTCCTACCACTGACTGACAACCAGCATTAGTGTGTTTATGTCTCTGTGACTTAGTGGTTTGGCAAAAAACACTGATAGGATAAGTATGAGGCTTAAAACAATAAGTACTGGGATAGATTCATTTGGCTAAAAATCCCCCAAAGCAGTACCCCAGCATGGCCACAATCTAAAGACTGAAAAAAAGATAAAAGACAATCCACTGATAATAACATAATAATTGCAGCATGAAAGATGTTTATAAGCCATTTAAAAACTCAAAGACTGTTAGATTCACTTCAACATTTAAATTTAATTTGCCAAAATATTTTCATCGCTTTGAGACCGCGACCTGTTCACTGTCAAAATTCTGTGCTGCATCTCAGTGAACAGGTCACGGTTTCAAAGTGATGAAAATATTTTGACAAATTGAATTTAAATGTTGAAGTGAATCTAATGGTTTTTGTGTGTTTTGAAATGGCTTATAAACACCTTCCATGCTGCAATTGTTTTTGTTTCAGCACACGATCTCAGATCATGTCACTTGCTATGCAAGTACATCTCGGTAATAGCATAAATAATCTCACAGGTAATACTGAGAAAGTAGATAAAGCAATGACATCACAGCAACAAATACCGAGGCACCAATGTAATGCCACAGTACTAATCCACTGATCATAACATTATAACAATCTCAAAGGGCAACACTAAGTAGATATAACAAACACATCACAGCAACACAATAATAAATCATTAATATAATGGTATTATCATATGATAGTTAATCATCAATATTACTACATTACAGTTATGGATTAAATCATTGATCAGGAAGATGCAGGACTTAGTGGGTAGGGTATTGAAACCACGACCTTTCAATGATGAGCTGAATACCCTACCCATTAAGCCCTGCACCTTCCTAATCAATGATTCAATCCATAACTGTAATGTAGTTATATTGATGATTAAGTATCATATGATAATATCAAATCCATAACCCTAATGTAGTATACTTGGTCATGGACAAAACATCACAATAGTCACAGATATAACAGTAATACTGGAGTAAACTGAAACACTGACATAATATCACAAGATGATGAATTAGTGTAGGTATTAGAGTCACTGATGTAACAAGACAACATGGTGGATTGGTGTAATACTCATTCACTGAACAGGAGACAAGATCGTGGGCTGGTGTGGTAGTTCAATTACTGACATAATAACATTGCAACATTAGTAAGTTCACTGATATAACAACAATAATAGTGTAGAGCCTTCAGATACTGGCATCACATCACAACATAGCGGGGTTGGTGTAGCATTTCATCACTGACATAACATCACAAGATAGAGATATATAGAAAAATTACAGTATAGCAACTTATGCATAACAATTTAGTATACACCTATAACACACACACACACGTGTGCTTCTTTTTATGTCATGTTACATGTGAAAACAATTTCACAGAGTACATGTTTGTTCAATTTTTACAGTGACTTTAAAGTTTTAGCTTGTTCACCTTCTTTAGACTGCATATATAACAACATAATAACACCCAGTTTGTGATGTAACACAAGTATCACAATAACACACTACAGCTATGTACAGTATATATAACCAAATATTTATGAAAGCAATGGAGGAATGTTAACTCCACAACCTGGAAAGCACCATCTTCAAATAAGGGAGAAGACTTTTTAGACCTGACAAACAACTTCTGTAGTGTTTCTGACATAATAAAATGCACTCAGACCATGCTGTAAAGTGGTTAGTAATAGGAAAGGCAACCAGCAGTAAAAATCCGTACCAAAAATGCATAACACACATAACTAAGATTAGTGGTTTTATTTCTGTTGTTGCGTGTACTAAAAGTTTGGGACAAGTGGCAAAATAGTTTTTTCTTTGTTGCCCACAGGGGGCTAAACATAGAGAGGACAAACAAGGACAGACAAAGGGATTAAGTCGATTACATTGACCCCAGTGCAAAACTGGTACTTATTTAAATTGACCCCGAAAGGATGAAAAGCAAAGTCAACCTCGGCGGAATTTGAACTCAGAACATAACGGCAGATGAAATACCGCTGAGCATTTCGCCCGGCGTGCTAACGATTCTGCCAGCACGCCACCCTTAGTGGCAAAATATTGTTGTCCAAACCACAGCAACATTAAAGAATCGATGTAAAACAACCCTGATAAGTAGATAAATATTGTATTACCAAAAATAGTATCAGAATCAAAATCACAGAACTAAAATCTGAGTACTATCAGCTTGTATACACACACACATATTATATATATATATATCACTAATTCAAATGATGGATCACAACAGCTGGTTGGACATTGCATAACCATCTTTCCTGGAGAGTTTTGAGTTCATAATGAGGTATCCAAACAGCAATATGTAAAGAATTTTAAAAATCTTCTAAATTTAAGAACTAAGAATCAGTCAGTGCTTAGTTGTGGCTTTTTGGAATGAGAGAGTGATTTATGTTTTCCTGGAGACGAAGCTGATCTATCAAAATTACCATTCACAGACGACCCAGTTTATTCCAAACAAATTGAGAAACTATGGCTATGAAGAACATGATGTCCTGTGCCAAAATATATCAGAATGCAAGCAGTGGATTTGAAATGACACCTATAAGTTAAGTAGTACAGTATTTTATCAGCTCAGCCACAAACAGCAAAGAACCAGACAATAAACAACAATCACTTCCCACTTACCAGACAATAGAATATGTAAGAGAAAGAAACAGAATGTCTTGGAGAAGAGAATAAACTGAATAGAAAAAAAAAATGTTTTTCATAATACACAAAGATAAATGAGTGTAATATGGACTACTGTAACCCTATGGAACATTATTTTTCTAATATTTTCTGTAGATTTATGAATTCTTAAGGTCATTGGACAAACCATATTATCAAAGAAAGTTGTTGCTTTCATTTATTTTCCTTAGAATTCCATATTTGAAAGGTTTTTTTGTTCTGTGATAAACAGACACAGAAACAAAATCACAAAGCAATAATCCATTTTCTTCTTTTCTTTTGAGAAATGAATATATTATAGTTAAAGGTTGACACATGTTGTCAAAATAACTGAAGACAATGAAATCTATGTAAACTCCCAAAACAAGAATTTACTTAGATAAATTTGTGATATACATATTTGTTATGACATTAGAGATAATTCACTTAGAATGGTTGCTTAAAAGATGACGACTGAAATAGAATTCTTGCAATAGTCAAGAGTACATGTTATTTCTAGTCACTGCCACAACAATATCACATTTCCAACAGCCACATGCACTTATCAAAACTGACAGAAAATTGGTCGAGATGGTGCCATGTATACGATCAACAGCCACACATGGAGAGACTACATGACAGATAGGGTGTAACTGTAAGAAACAATTTTAAAAGCCAGCAGCTACCTTAGCTTAATAATTTACGAAATTTTGTTTGGTTAGTTCTGTCTGAACAAGTGAGATGTAGTTTCACAATGTGGTGCAAATTAGATGCAGCATGCACACACAATACAAGTTCAAATGGGAACAACTGACATGACAGATGAACAATGAGTTCTACTTACGATAAAATGGTTCTGAAAGGTGAGTAAAAACAAAAATAATTAAAAATAATAATGCAAATAACAATTGTAATAATAATAATAATAATAATAATAATTTGTTCCACTTGCACATTTTGACAACAAAGTGATAGCAACATTAATAATTATGTTGAGGATAATGATGATTAAGATGATGATGATGACAATGAATGATGATGATGATGGTGATGATGATATGATGCAGATATTTGGCTAAGTGCTATGTAATTTAATATTTTACACTGCACGCACTAAAAGTATCTTCTAAGAAGTTCACATCCCTGAATGAAGGATATGGAGTAGGAAGTCCATATTCCTCATTCGGGCACAATGATTACAGTTCAAGGGAGGAAATGGTCTGTTGAATTTAACCCCAAATATTACTGGTACTTTTTCAATCAAGTGAAGGACTCTCTGTAGTTGCAAAATCTGAAAGAAATAGCAGCTAAATTTCCCTCAAATCACATTTTATTGTCTTAAAAAAGCACTCATTGGAAAGTACATCCCTAGATACATTAGGTTTTAAAATAATATTAGGCAGTCATGGCTAGAATGTCTTTGATTACAGGACTAGGTCTGCTTGATCTGGGCAAACTTGGAGCTATACAACAACAATTCATTTTTATTTAAGTTCATCATGAAGCCCCCTTCTAAAAAAACATTTCATTAATTAATTTATTTGTGATTTCACCATTGTTAGTAAATATTCTTAGAGTCAGGTCAACAAGGAAATTTATATGTTATGTTTTAAAAAATATGATGAGATTGGCATGGCTGGAATACCATTCTTTATAAATTTGCTTTATCAGGGCCAGCTTGGGAGAAAGAACAACAATAACTGGTATTTATTTTACAAATTCTTGGGTGCTGCATTTTTGGGGCAAAATAAAAAGCAGAATCAATCTTGTTAGGAATTTTATATAAATTCTGAAACTAAGAGGAAGATGGAGGACGAAGGCTTAAAGAAAGGTAGTTCAGTGTTCTAGTGATTGTAGCAACTTATTTGAATGCTCTGATTTCAAATCCTGGTAAAGTCAACTTTGTTTTTCACCCTTTTGTGGGGTTAATAATCAAGTACAAATCCAAGGTAGTGTATTAGAGGAGAAGCATAAAAATGTTGGAGCAGCTACCTTGTCATATTTGTTCTGAACTCAAATCCCACTCTAGCCCACTTGGATGGTGCACTTAATCTGTAGCCTGTTTTAACACCACCACCTGGCACTTTCGGTTCCTTTAGGAGGGTCCACTCTGTTGCAAGCTTTTTGGGACAGATCTCTGATTTGGGGATACCTGCTTCCCTCCCCATCAGTCTCAGAAGCCATGTAAACAGTTATGTGTACGGTATTCCCTCTTAACTAAAAGATACAGGGTGATCCCCCCCCCCCAAAAACAGAACCCACAAATGTTTGTATAAAACAACGCAGAAGGATAGATCAAGATGAACAGTGGTTCCAACAAGATGGGTCCACCCCACCACGCATCAAATGACTCCCTAGCCTAGTTGAGAGAGCGATTTCAGGAGAGACTGATCAGTAGGAAGTGTGACGTTGAGTGGGCACCACATTCACTGGACCTAAACCCCCCCAAATTTTTCTCTCTGGGGGTATCTCAAAGATATTGTTTACCAGAACAACCCTGGAACAATTGAACTGGAGGCAGCAATCACAGCGGAAATCAGGGAAATCCTCAAAGAGGAATTTGTTCGAGTAATTGACAATTAGGCATGACGTGTGCAAGTGTTTGTGTGACGTATGCCATTTGGAGCATGTTTGGAAAAGAACATGATTTTTATGCAAAGAGAATGATCATATACAGACCGAAGTTTAAGACTTAACCTTTGTAGGATTTTATAAGATTTTTATGGGTTCTGTTTTTTTGGGGGTCACACTGTAAAAAAAAAAGAAAAAATTGCAGGGAAAAAATCCTTATTGTATTTTTTTAAATAGTATTATTACACTGGGATAAATGCAACTGGCTCAGCCCTTCCCCTAAAATAGCTGGCCTTGTGTCAACATTTGAAGCCAAATAATTAAAATTCAATGCCACATAATTTAAAGCATCCTATTGTGAAGGCACATGGCTCAGTGGTTAGAGCATTGAGTTTATGATCATGATGTTGTGAGTTCGATTCCTGGACCAGGCTGTGTGTTGTGTTCTTGAGCTACACACTTTATTTCACGTTGCTCTGGTTCATTCAGCTGTAGAAATGAGTTGCAACGTCACTGGTGCCAAGCTGTATCGACCTTTGCCTTTCCCTTGGATAACATCGGTGGCATGGAAAGGGGAGGCTGGTATGCATGGATAACTGCTGGTCTTCCATAAAAACAACCCTAGGTTATGCGTTTGCTGGTGAGGCGACTTTCCACCCAGACTTGTACCCCGGAGAGGAACCGCTTAGGTGCACCCATGGTCATCCGTGACTAGCGGAGTCGAGTGTATTGTTTACATTCAGCAAAAAGCCATACAATAAAGAATATACACTTTCTTCTGAAGAGGACATCATTGGAATGTCTATTCTATGCATGGTTTCTCTTGGCAACATGTTTAAAAATCATTTCTAGCTTTTTGTAACCATGTTTCTTTTAAAATACACTTGTTATGTTTGACTTAATTTCGAAATTAATGAAGAATTTAGTAAAATATCTTTTTCCATAATAAAGTGGTTTGAAACATAAATAAACATGAAATTTTAATGAAAGACTTTAATTTAGATGACTTTGAAACAGGAAGTCGTCTCACAGAACCAAGAATAGTTTCAGGTGGGTTGCTATCAGAAGTGTTTAATAAACGTTAGGAAATCTAAGAAAGAAGAGTCCTACTTAATGTTATTTTAGGGTCCTCTAATTTATAGGATTTGGATAACTAAATGAGGTTAATAGAATTAACTTGCAATATTACATCAGTTTTGTCTCACTCAAAACTAAATAAATGGTAATTGAATAATTCTTTAATTAAGCATAAAGCCTTTCCTGCAGTTAAGTAGATTTAAATATCCTTCTTAGGAATATAGTGCAATACACGAAGTAGGAAGATTTTAACTAATCATCCTCAAATTAGGTATTTGGCACCTAATTCATTTGGCCATTACAAAACTGAGCTGATGGTATAATGAAACGTATATTAATCATATGGCACAGGTAATAAGATCTTGGTAAGTTGAATATAAACATCTCCTTAATTCTCTGTTGTAACCACTTTATTTACTACACTAATGCCTTTAAAAAGATATGATTGTAATTGTTTTATGCAAATAAGAGTATATTGTAATAACAAGAGAAATGGTGAGATTTCCATGAGATAACATGGAATAACAACCTGCTACTACAGTTGCAATACATAACCTTGGAAACTTCTATCTTTACACTCTATCAGGTGATGTAAGTGAAATGTTTAAAACCTAATTGAAATCAGCTTTCATCTTGGATTAGTCACACATTAATGAACATGACAATGAACTTCAATCCTAGTCTTTGAATTCAACAGGGATGATCATTTCTGTTCACACAAGGTGAAACCATTGACTCTTTACCATATGATCATGTATGAGATAAACATTTATCTTTGCATTACATCTATATACCATCATCATCGTTTAACTCCCATTTTCCATGCTGGCATGGACCAGACAGTTTCACTAGAGATGGTAGGGCCAGGAGCAGCACCAAGCGCCATTGTCAGTTTTGGTGTGGTTTCTATAGCTGGATGCCCTTCCTAACACCAACCACTTTACAGAGTGTACTGGCTGCTTTTATTATTATTATTATTATTATTATTATTATTATTATTATTATTATTATTCAGGTCACTACCTGGAAAATAAAACTCGGAATAAATAAAATCCATCATCACCACCATTATCATTTTATTGAGCACTTTTCCATGCTTCCTAACCATGTGATCTTGGTTTCAATCCCACTGCATGGCATCATAGAGAAGTGTCCTCAACTATAGCCCTAGGCTGACCAAAGCCTTGTGAATGGATTTGTTAGACAGAAGCTGAAAGAAGTTCATCGTGAGTGTGTGTGTGTGTGTGTGTGTGTGTGTGTGTGTGTGTGTGTGTGTATACACCTTTGTCTTGACATCATAAAATGCCCATAAGTGAGCATCACTGCCATAGAGGTGAGGTTGTTTCCAGTCTTATGTAAAAAGAAAAAAAAAAACACGTCTGGTAGTGTTTGGCTTGAAAACAAACGAGGGTTGGCAACATGAAGAGCATCCAACTGTAAAAAAATTGCCTCAACAAATTCCATCTGATCCATGCAAGTATGGAAAAGTGGACACTAGATGATGATGATGATGATATTTGGCTGCTTCTTATTTTATCAACTTCAAAAGGATAACAAGCTAAGTCAACCTGGGTGGGACTTGCATTTGAAATGTTAAGGGATTGTAACCAGATAACACATAGTATTTTGTCTGAAATTTTACCGATTCTGTTATGACTGCTTCTGAAAGTTTGTATATTAATATGGAATTTACTTAATGTTTCTTTAGGATTGATTTTCATTTTGCAAGTGAAATATTTCACACTTTATAAACACTAAGAGAGATAAGTTGTATGGTGCTGGGTCACTATTTATTTTATAACACAAATATATTGAACAATGATTTTGTCAGACTTCCAGTCGACCAATCACTGTATTTTTTCCATGGTGAGAGTTACAAGGGAGTATCTGTAATTGAGTGCAGAGCAATTTCATGTAGGATTTTTATCAATATGCTTGTGTGTATGTATATGTATATACATACACATATATATGTAAGTGGAAGCACATAACCTCTTATATATATATAAAAGAGACATGCCTCCAGCTATTTGAGTCTGACAAGTTGCCTATACAGTTAGGTGCTTCATAGATGAAAAACCAATGGTCACTCTCTGACCAACCATAGCAAACAATCTTCTAAATACATACACACACAAATGTATATACATACACACATTTAGATCTGCCTGTACACACATACACAAATCCACACATTTTCTTATTTCTTTATTGCCCACAAGGGGCTAAACATAGAGGGGACAAACAAGGACAGACAAAGGGATTAAGTCGATTACATCGACCCCAGTGCGTAACTGGTACTTAATTTATCGACCCCGAAAGGATGAAAAGCAAAGTTGACCCCGATGGAATTTGAACTCAGAATGTAACTGCAGACGAAATATCGCTAAGCATTTCGCCCGGCATGCTAACGTTTCTGCCAGCTCGCCACTCTAAATTTCCACCAACCAAATTCCACTCACAAGGGACTGGTCATTCCAAGTCTATAACAGAAGATAATTTGGCCAAGGTGCTTGTATGTGGACTGAATTTGTTTTCTTTATTTTTTTGAAAAATAGTCAGAGGAGGTGGAATGTCCATGACCTTGGCAGGATTCATCGGATGGATGAAATGAAGCCAAAACAGACAATTGGAACCTGGTGCAGCGCTCTGGCTTGCCAGCTCCAGTCAAACTGTCTAACTCATGCTGACATGGAAAATGGACGTTAAATGATGATGATGATGTATATGCATGTGTATATGTGTACGTGTGTTGTGTGTGTGTTTATGAAGTCTTTAGAGATATTAACATTTATAGCAACATTGAGGGTCTTAATACTTGGGTGATGTTCAAGACTAGAGTTATAACAAGGTTCAAGGCAGTTTCCACAATGATGAAAGCTTCTAGGTCTATCGTAGCAGTCAATAGATGTAGACCACTTTGAAATGTTAGAAAAATATGAAAGTTTCACTACACTTCAATGATTAGTAGTCTAATCTCTGCACTAAATGTCTGTGATAAATATACTTAATTCAATTCCTGTCAGTAGTGGAGGATATCACATTTCCTTTTTTGAATTATATTTGTTTGCATACATACATTAGTTGATATTATATACATAAGAATATATGTGTACATAGGCACATATATATACATATGTGTGTGTGTAATATATATATATATATATACACATATACAGGTCTAATATCACTATATATGAAAGAAATAGAGAGAGAGTTATAGGAGATATTTTTCATATTAACTGGCTAAGAGGTAAACAAATTATGATATAAAATTTGATATGTATGAATATGAGAATCAAAACCATCTGTATTCAGTAAAAAATAACACACACACATAAACTAAACAAAACAACTATATAAAGTGTATTTCCAAAAGAGTAGAATATTAAAGCAAGAACTACGATAACAGGAACCAGTCATAATAATTGGAATAGGTCGGTCTTAGGTTTGCCTTTCTTAGTTCTGTTTGCCACACCTCAATGCAAATGGTAAAACCTTTTCCTGGAATTAATTTTTGTAAAATATAATGCTAAAGTGTTTTACTTAAGTATGAAAATCATAACGAACTGAGGGTAATTTAGAGGGATAAATTACTTTATTAAGTTTGTGGGTTAGTTTGTATTTCTATTATATTCCCTTTGTTTATCAGTCATTAGACTGAGACTGAACCAGGGCCCTGCAGGAAGGGTTTAGTCAAACAAATCAACCTCTGTACTTATTTTAAAGCTTGATACTTATTCTATCAGTATCTTTTGCTGAACTACTAAGTTATGGGGATGTAAACGAACCAACACCAGTTAAGAAGTGGTAGTGGAGACAAGCACTTACACACAGCATGCATAAGGAGTAAAATATTAAGGCAAGAATTACGATGACAGGAACCAGTTGTAATAACTGGAAGTGGTTGTGTGGTCAGAAGCTTGTTTCCCAACTGCATTAGTTTCAGGTTCAGTCCCACTGCATGGCACCTTGGACAAGTGTCTTCTATTACAGCCTCAAGCTGACCAAAGCCTTGTGAGTGGATTTGGTAGATGGAAACTGAAAGAAGCCCATCGTATAATCCCTCTGCCCTCTACAACTCTTTCCCTCTCCTGCCACGTGATTACTGTCCGGCCAAGGCATTGTTGTCCTTTTTTGACCAGCCATCATCCAGGCTAGTCACATTCATCTGTCCTCCCACTCAGTCTGTTAAGACTTTCCATCTTTCCTTTGCGCCAGCCCACTGATAGTCGAAAGACCCTTACTGTTATTTATTTATGTTGTAATTGTACAATTATTTTCATTTTGTTGTAAAACTGAAAGGCATTTGTCCATTGTATATATATATACTCACTTTTACTCTTTTACTTGTCTGTCCCCCCAGCATCGGTTGTCAAGCGATGTTGAGGGGACAGACACAGACATACACACACACACACACACACACACACACACACATATATAAGATAGGCTTCTTTCAGTTTCCGTCTACCAAATTCACTTATAAGGCTTTGGTCAGCTCAAGGCTGTAGTAGAAGACACTTGCCCAAGGTGCCATGCAGTGGGACTGAACCCAGAACCATGTGGTTGGTAAGCAAGCTTCTTACCACACAGCCACTCCTGCACCTATTTAAAATGTATTTAAATGTCCATTATCTAATAAGTATGTGGTTAAGAAGTTTGCTTCATAAGAACAATGGTTCCAAGTTCAATCTCAATGTGGGTTGACCAAAAATAATTTTTTGAGAATGAAAATAGTTGTTTTGAAAAAGAGTGAAAAGTGAAAGTAGATGAGAAAGAAAAGACAGAGAAACCACTTGGGAAAGAAAGAGAGAGTGTGTGAATAAGGGAAGGAAAAAGAGTGAATGACAGAGAGTAGAAAGAACTAATATGTGAAAGAATATGTTTGGGGTAGGGGGAAAGAGTGAACAAAAAAGAACAAAAATAAGGTAACGATAAAACCAAGAGGAGAGAGTGAGAGAGAATAAGGTAAGAATGAAATTGAGAGAGAGAGAGAGAAATAAGGAATGATGAAGGAGAAGATAATGAAAATGTAGGTAACAGCAAAAGAAATATCTGTATGAAAAGAAAACTTATCTAAGAGAGAGAGAGAGAGAGAGAGAGCGAGCGAGAGAGAGAGAGAAAGAGAGAGAGAGAAAGAGAGAGAGAGAGAGAGAATGTACAGAAAAAAAATTGAGGGAAAAGACTGTAAATGAGGAGAAGTTGATGAAGATTGTTGATAGAAAGAAAGTGTATGAGAAAAGTATTTAACAGCTGTTGATAGAAGAAGCGAAAATATTGTTCAGGTGGAAATGGTTAGTAAATGAAGACTTTAATGAAAATATATGAAGGTGTAAATATTTAGAAGAAGAACAGATTACTGTCGCCTCATCCTCCTGCATCAAAAGTGTTTGGGGATATTAGACGAAGGTTTTCTCACATGAATCTCTTCCACTCACTCAGTCTATGAGTCTATATACATACACACATGTATACATACATATATCATCTTTATCAAGCTTTATTCCTTTCATTCTTAGTGTTTATAGTACATGCATATCTACATAAATGAAAATATATATTAAGAATATTTTCATCTAAAATAGAAATAATATATTTCTAAAACTCTCAGAGAAATTTATGCAGTAGCAGCATGATAAAGTGGTAGCATGTTGTCAACTTAATGTGACAGTCCTATAAAAGGGAAGAATGCTACTGTTATTTAGCCCTGGGAAATACCGTTTCCTGTTGGACTTGAAACGGTGTTTCCTAGGGCTAAATAACAGTAGCATTCTTCTCTTTTATGGGACTGTCACATTAAGTTGACAACATGCTATCACTCTATTTTTATCTAATGTAAAATATATATATATATATATATATATATATATATATATATATATAGTATATATATATATATATATATACTATATAAATATATATGCGTGTGTGTGTATAAAAAAGTAGGTATTGTTGATCAATTTGTAAGAAACGGTAAAACATTTACTTATGATGGGACTCATTACATTTTGTGGAGAGGAATTTATTGATAATGTTGAATTGACCGTGTGTGTCAAAATTATAACTATCAATTATTTAAAAGGGATACTTTCAATCACACACAAACAAGTCATATATTTGCATTCACATCCTCACTGTTTTTGTTTGACCCAAAGTCAAAAGACACTTTCCCTTTTATGATATGTCACATATCTTCCAAGATCTTTTTGTTTGTCATTCCATTCTACCCCAAAGTCTGTCTGTTGTGCTTTAATATATATGAATTCAGAATTCTCAGCTTTCTATGTCTATGATTACAGGCACTTTCATGAAAAGTGGAGTGGGTTTTTCATGATCCAGTGCAGAAACCTTTATGATTCTGGATAACATGGCCGATGAGGGGTTTTGCTGTTTGTTTGGTGTTTTTTCCATTAATTGTTGTCCACATTTTCCCACTACTATATGTACATATATAAAAGGTAAAGCTTAACAGTAACTTTGAAGTTTGTCCAATGGTTTGGTTTTATTAAATACTTTGACAAAGCTGATCACCAGTGAAACTATGAAGTTGCTGTCAACCTTTTCTTTCTAAAAATGTATCTCATACTCTAATTATATGTACTGAGAGCTTTCAGAGTTAATGCTTCATCATCTGCACACATAATTTACAAATAAAATACTTTGGTACTACATGTGTGTGTGTGTGATTTTATTTGAAAAGCAGGTGAAGGTTGGTGACAAGAAGGCAATCTAGCTGTATTTATCTAACCCATGCAAAATGGAAAAGTGGACATAAAAATGCTATATATATATATATATATATATATATATATATATATATACACATACACACACACACAAACATCTATACATACATGCAGAGATAATACAAACATACATATAGATATATACATACATCTCCTCATACACATATATGAAAGTTAAGCCATCACCTAGAAGCAAGTAGGACCTGGTAACATGTACCACACTTTTTTTGATTTGTTTCAGATGCCCATGTCATCATGAGTAGACACAGACACTCTTTCAGCCCCCTTGTCCATCACCCAATGGAACATCAAGGCTGGTACTCATTTTCAGACAACGTTAAATGAAGTGCCTTGCTCAAGGACACAGTTCTCCACTTGACCCAGGGATCAAACTCACAACCTTAGCCCTCTACCTGTCCAAAGCATTTTCATAAGTTTTTCCTAAACATCTACGTTTATTTTCAGACTTTGATTTAGCTCTACTTTCCTGTTCTGAGTCATAAAAAAGATTTTCTTACATAAGTCCTGAGTTATTCTAATGGTCGAAAAAATCGGGTATGTGTGTCATATATGATGCATGGATGCCAGGGACACGTGCCCTGTGTGTTACATGTGATACACAGGACAGGCAAAGGGTTAGCATCATGAGCCCAACACCCCATCCATTAAGCCATGTGCCTTCACATACACAAATATACATATGTGTACACACACACACACACACACACACACACACACACACACACATACATAACACACACAGACGCTCAATTTTATTTAAGGTTCTAGATGAAGAAAACACTTATTCGTGACGCTGGTCCCATCCAGCATTTCCCATTTCCACATTCTGTTTGCAGTGTGAAATCTGAGAAAGGCAGTGATAATATAATGATTATACACACACACACACACGTGTGCATGTGTGTGTATAAGTATATGTATATATACAAATATATATGCATAAATATATACATAAATGTATATATATATATATATATATATATACACACATACACACACACACACACACATATATATATATATATATATATATATATATATATATATATATATATATACACGTGTGTATGTATATTTATAAATATATGTGTATATATATATATATATATATATATATATATATATATATATATATATATATATATATATATATATATATATATACACACACACATTATATACACTCCTTAGATCTATATTACCTACTATTACATTTTATTTATTTTTTTCTAAATATTTTCACTGCACTATTTTTATCTTTACCAAATAATTAGTCACTTAGCTTAGCTTAGGAAAACAAGTTAAAACTCCATATATAAATATTAGATGTATTGTATACACTGATGTCCAAAATAGCAAGGCACCCCCACCTTGATTCCATATTTACAATGAGGAATAACCTCATGAATCATGATGCTGATTCAGAAAAAAATAGATGCAAGATTCAAGGATTGGTAGGTCTTTGTGATAATGGAATTTGTAATATGATCATTCAACAAGTGATAGATTTGTTGTTGGGATTTTGGGACCTGATTCATCCTATTTTCTGCCTCAAACAGCGGAATTTTTTAACAATATCTAATACCATTTTGGACAAACAATATACATGTATGTGTATGATATGACAGAATGCATAAGCCTTAGATGTATTTGGTGTGACAATGTCATAGCAGGTCTTTTGGTTTCCAGATGCATTTCATTTGGGAGTTTACACACAGTTTCTCTCAACTTGATTTCACTTCCAAAGTTTGGATCAGTCTAAGGCAGGAGGTATTTGCATGGAGAATCATGTAGTGGGATAGGACCCAAGAACTTTGGGTTGTGAATTATTTGGCCTGCACTTGTATAGGTGTGTGTGTGTATATATATATATATATATATATATATATATATACATACAAAGGAAAATAAACATACATATAGACATGCATCATCATCATTATTTTAACGTCCACTTTTATATATACACAGCATGATTTTGGTTGTTGCCTGATGAAAGGTTGAGCATACTTGTGTCCACTGTGTTTTTTCTTTTCTTTTTATTTTTTCCAAATGTTCCTTTGTTGTCGCCCCTGTGCCACATTTGCACATGCGCACACACACGAGCTTCTTTCAATTCCTGTCTACCAAATGAACTCACAAAACTTTGGTTGGTCCAGGCCTAAAGTAGAAGACACTTGCTCAAGGTGCCACACAGTGGGACTAAATCCCGAACCAAGTGGTTAGGAAGGTAACTTCTCAGCCACATAGCAAGACCAAACATGATAATTACAAACATGCCGGTGGCGCGTAAAAAGCACCCACTACACTCTTGGAGTGGTTGGTGTTAAGAAGGGCATCCAGCTGTAGAAACTCTGCCAGATCTGATTGGAGTCTGGTGTAGCCATCCGCTTCGCCAGTCCCCAGTCAAATTGTCCAACCCATGCTAGCATGGAAAGCGGACATTAAATGATGATGACTATATATATAAGTCATCAATGAAGATATTCAAACCTCTTATAGGGATATTTATCCAAGATACACTGGTTTAATATATTAAATTTTGAAGAGATAATTCTTCAATGAATGTATTATGTAGAATATTGTAAGATATCAGACATTTTTATTGAGTTAGAAAACAAAGAAATCTAATGGATACAAATAAATTTATTAAATAATCAACATATTAACCAACAATGGTTTCATTTCTCAAATAAGATTAAAATTACAAAACATATGTTTTTTTTGCAATTTTAATCTTATTTGAGAAATGAAACAACTGTTGGTTAATATGTTGATTAATTAATAAATTAATTTGTATCCATTAAATCTCTCTGTTTTCTAACTCAATATATATATATATAAACATACATGTATATACATACACATGTACGTGTGTGTGTGTGTGTGTGTGTGTGTGTGTGTATGTATATATATATATATTTTTATATATATATATATATATGATGATGATGATATATATATATATATATATATATATATATATATATATATTACACACATCAGGAAATAAAAATTTTTTGAGCTTTGAAATGACTAAAAAAAGAATTAAAAAAATCCTTATAGCTTAGGTAATTAAGAATGTTTTGCTGGTTTTTCTTTTCTTTCTATAATAGGGAAAAAGACCCCACCTAAAATGCTACTCCCTCTTTGGCAGTTATTCTTCAGAATAAGTGTTTAGAACTAAAACTTCTTTGAGTGGCTTGGTTGATTAAGGCGCAAGACATTTCTTTCTTGAAGTGCCTAGGAAGAGGCAGTAGTAAAATGATGCCTGGCTTGGCTTTATAGCATTAAAGTAGCTCACAAGACATCTGCATTGGCTGCTAAACACCAACTTATTAAACTGGCACCAGCACTACTAAATGGGTCAACAGGACACTATCACACTCTCATGCTATTCTTGATTTCTTTAGACAAAACAACTATTATCACTTCAGGGTGAAATGTAGTAGGATGAGGAGACAAGAAGACAGTTTTATCTTTTTTGTCCAGTTTCTAAGTAAAGTAAATAACTATATTTTTTTTTTGGTGTATTTTTTTTATCCTCAGAGACTTTTATATATATCTTTTTTTTTACTTTCAGAAATATTATACATGTTCTGTCTGTTCTCTATTTTGGTCCTGGCTTGTTAACTAAAATCTATGTGGAATTAGGAACAGAAATTCACTGTATAATATTGTGAAAGTAACAAGCAAAAAAAATAAAATTATTCTTTTTAAAATATCAGATTCATAGGGTCACCCTGCCCTCCTTTTACACAAAGGCTTAAAACTTATTTTCTTTTCTCCAGCCAAATATTTTTCTTGAGTTTGCTTGATAATAATTACCAATCAAAATGAAATTACAACCACGACAGAGGATGATACAAACTATAATATAAACAAAATAACATTCTGTTTTTCTTCTCGTCCTATCAGTATAATCTGACTCTTTTGACAGGTGATTTGTCACCTTCACTTTTGCCATTGTTCAACCCCCCCCACCCACCCACACCGCCCTAGCTACTCTTCATACTCCCCTGTCTTTTCTTAGCCTTCAACTCAATTTCCTTCTGAACACATCATATCATCCCTGATACAAATCCCGGTTTTATAATGTATGATGCAAGAGGCAAGGATTTGATCTCAGTAAATTTGAGAGATTTATTACTCATCTGTTCACCAGATTATCAATGATTAATTATAAAAATAAACAATGGGATACGTGAATCTATTTACTGAATATGAATCCCAATTTACTTTACTGTTCCCTACCTTTATTTAGCATGTTTTAACCATTTTGATATCAACCTCCTTAGGACCACCTCACTCTGGTTATAATATACAAATTTCTTTTTCTAAAGTGATCTAAATTTAAATCTTGCATAAAAATTTCATAATAATTTATGTCCAGTTTAATAATGAGAATATTATTTTGATGAACTATTTGTTATTTTTCAAAATTAATTGAAAGAAAGGCAGCGTATTTCAATAGAAATATGGTAACAAAAGTGTTAAAATTCAAAGCTGAGATTTGTTGAAAAAGGGAATATCATTTGAGAAGACAAAGGCTTTCTTTTGGTAAAATAATAAACCAGTAGAAGGATGCTGTGCCATAGATCATCTTCCCTTGTTGACAGGCAGTCTACAGATAAAATAATACTTAGCCTAAATGAGAACTGCAAAAACGTGATTTATCTCTTGACAAGGCCAACAGCACATGCAGCAGACGAGTCATAAAAATGGAGGCAAACTGTATTTTACAGCTTTGGATGCAGGTTAAGTAAGATTTGAAACCTATGATGGGAATACTTTTTGCTCGGGTGAGTTAAAATAAATTATTCCTTGCATTAACTTTCAATTTTCTCTTCTTACAGTCTTTGGGATTCAAACTGATATTAAAGTAGCTCAGATACAATGTTTCTTTTTAAATTTCTTTGTTTTAACAGTTTCTGTTCAGTACACTTACATATTAAATAGGTTTTAACATTCTGCATTTATTCATATATAATATGTCTCTGCTTTGAATTTTAACACTTTTGTTACCATATTTCTATTGAAATATGCTGCCTTTCTTTCAATTAATTTTGAAAAATAACAAATAGTTTATCAAAATAATATTCTCATTATTAAACTGGACATAAATTATTATGAAATTTTTATGCAAGATTTAAATTTAGATCACTTTAGAAAAAGAAATTTGTATATTATAACCAGAGTGAGGTGGTCCTAAGGAGATTGATATCAAAATGGTTAAAACATGCTAAATATATATATATATATATATATATATATATATGGGAGAATATACAAAAAATAACAACAGACGAGGACAGGTGGTGTAAATAACAAAAGTATATATTAGTATGACGCTCGGGAATACGGAAAGTCTTTGACGTTTCGAGCTACGCTCTTCAACAGAAAGAATACGGAGACAAGGAGAAAAACACGGAGAAAAAAAATTGAATAGTGTTCAGTCAACGGTCAATCATAATAATGGCTGATCATAACAATGGCTGACCGGAAGTTAGTAAAATGATGTTTATTTTGATACATATATACATATATATATATATATATATATATATATATATATATATATATATATATATATATATATATATATATATATATGTATCAAAATAAACAACAGGATATCAAGTAGTGATGCAGTACAACCGTTTCAAGCAGCTCCATTTAATTGAACAATGCAAGCCATTTCATCAATTTAAATGCAGTGCCATCTTCAGCTGCACAAATAAATAAATAGGATTTTAACCAGTTGGACACAAGCTAAGACCCCAATGGGCTTCATGTGATTCTTGGAAGTGTAATCTATTCTTAGCTACAATAGCGACAACATGAACTTCTTCTATCTTCTTGCTCTGCTAAAGTACTTGAGAAAAATTATATTAATGTGTCCGACTGGTGAAGATTCTATTTATTTATTTGTGTAGCTGAAGATGGCACTGCATTTAAATTGATGTAATGATTGTATTGTTCAATTAAATGGAGCCACTTGAAACGGCTGTACTGCATCACTACTTGACTTATTTTGATTTTATTCACCTTAGTTCGAGTTGTGCATATAATACTGGACTGACTTGGTGCTTCAACTTAAGTACCTAATTCAACTGAATTTCAATTATTTCTATCTATCTATCTATCTATCTATCTATCTATATATCTATATATATATATATATATATATATATATATATATCAGAGTATCAACCCAGACTACCAGATGTTGTTAGACACAGCTGGTCACAATGCTCATCCTTGCTGTATTGTAGGTTAACACTGCCCTCAAATGGCATGCCAGTGTTTTGTTCAAGAAAACAATGCACAGTCAGTCTGGGAATTGAAACCACAATTTTGCAATGAGTGCAAAACCCTTAACCACTATAAGCCATGTGCCATCACACACATACACAAACACGTACATACACACACATATCAAACAGGATTGTGTGATTTCCACAATATTGACTTTACAGCAGTACACTTTATGATTGATATCAGTAAAGTTCAAAGGTCACTTTTAAATTTCCTTTTTGTTTTTGCTTAGGATGTATGAACTTCTTTTAATGGATTTTATTAAGCAATTACAATAAATCTGACTAAACACCCCCCCTCTTATGTAGTAATATTAAAACTTGGTGCATATTATAGATGAAAGATTTCTTTCCAGGATTCTAACGACCATAATTATGGGTACAGATTATACAAGACTACATATACATAAATAAATATGGTAAATGCTAACAGATAATTCTAAATGTCTAAACACTGGTTTGAAAATATTTAATTAGCGACTGAATTGAAATACTCCACAGAATAAAGCAAGCTTTTGAAATTAAAGATATTATCTAACATTATCCGAACATAATTAGTACCTCGTTAAAATTAATGGATTTGTAGGTAGTTATATTTGTTTTGATTTAGAGCGGGTCATATAAAGTATACTTCAACCCCATAATGCATTAGAAATATGATAAAACGAGGGCAACCCATAGAGAGAGAAAGAGACAGAGAGAGATATGATATAATATGCCTGTTACAATCAGTAATGAAACCATTTGATGATAGATTAAGAGAATATCATGTTTGTTGTGCAAGCATGCGTCATATTAAAGTATGTAACAAACTGATGAGAGAATGAATTTTGATACTGCAGATTAATATCACTGATATGAAAACTATTACAGTCCATCTGAATGAAAAGAAACAGTAAGTAAATGGCCTTGTGAAGAGAAATATAAATAATAAACCCAGCTAATAGAGGTAAGAAATGCACTTGATAATATCAAGAGACACTTCTAGTCAGCACATGATTTGATGATTATCAATGGTGGATGAATTTCAAAAACCAAGTAACATAAGAAGGGTGACAGAAAGTGAGGCTAATTCTTTGTACAGTGAGGCAACGATGACTCTTACAAGCTCTAAAACTGAAATAAATCAACTTCATATAGACTACTAATTAAGTACAGGCAAAACTACAAATGTTATTAATACTTTTCATTGACTAACAGTTTCAACTTTACCCTAAAATATACCAATTTACTCTTTTACTTGTTTCAGTCATTTGACTGTGGCCATGCTGGAGCACCGCCTTTAGTCGAACAAATCGACCCCAAGACTTATTCTTTGTAAGCCTAGTACTTATTCTATCGCTTCTCTTTTACCGAACCGCTAAGTTATGGGGACATAAACACACCAGCATTGGTTGTCAAGCGATGTTGGGGGGACAAACACAGACACACAAACATACACACACACACACACATATATATATATATATATATATATATAGATGTGATGGGCTTCTTTCAGTTTCCGTCTACCAAATCCACTCACAAGGCTTTGGTCGGCCAGAGGCTATAGTAGAAGACACTTACTCAAGGTGCCATGCAGTAGGACTGAACCCGGAACCATGTGGTTGGTAAGCAAGCTACTTACCACACAGTCACTCCTACGGCTTTCCTACTATTTCATAATATGATGACTAGCCATCTCAGAAAGGCATTCATTGTTAAGTAGAATGTCTGCTGATGTATATCAAATACTCAATCATCATTGCCATTTGATATCCATTTTCCATGTTCGCAAGGGTTGGATGGTTTGACTGAAGCTGGTAAGCAGGACAGCTGCACCAAGCTCCAATTCTCTGTTTTGACATGGTTTCTATCGCTGGATGCCCTTCCTAATGCCAACCACTTTACAGAGTGTACTGGGTGCATTTTTATATGGCACCAACACGAGTACTTTTTATATGGCACCAGCATGGGTGTTTTTATGTGGCAACAACATGGGATGTGGCACCAGCATAATTAGAAATATTCCAAAGACAGAGTAGATGCAATAATGAAAAAATATTGGATGGCATACTAATAATTAAAATATTAATGAGTATAAACCTCCTGATTAATATTCTTTTCTACTCTAGGCACAAAGTCCGAAATTTTCGGGGACGGGGGGCAGTCAATTAAATCGACCCCAGTACACAACTGGTACTTAATTTATCATCCCCGAAAAGATGAAAGCAAAGTCAACCTCAGTAGAATTTGAACTCAGAAAGACAGACAAACGTAAAGACAGACGAATTCAGAACGCCTCCTGATTAATATTTAAACAGAATTTATTTATTCCTCAACTGGTTTAACTAAAAATAGGTACTGGTCTGATTTAACACTTAAATGTGTTTGTAATCTTAGACTGGTAAGCATCATCAAGCAGAAGTAAGTTCTATGATGCAATTCCCATTTCCCTCTATTGGTTACATAGGAAGTTCACTTGAAAACTACAGAGTTACAGTTTCAATTCCACTGTAAAACACCTGCTCTAGTGTTTCCAATAGTCACACCTGACTCAGTCTGTTATTTTACTTTATTGTCCCGAGTGGGATTTGAATTCAAACTGCAAGAAACTAGAATACTACAAGACTTCTTATCTGATGCTAGTGGCTTTGCCATTTTACAGCCTTAAAATGTTTCCCATGCCAGTGGCATATAAAAAGCACCATTCAAGCGTGGTCATTGCCAATGCCGCCTGATTGGCTCCCGTGCTGGTGGCACATAAAAAGCACCATTCAAGTGTGGTCGATGCCAGTACCGCGTGACTGGCCCTCGTGCCGGTGGAATGTAAAAAGCACCTACTACACTCTCGGAGTGGTTGGCATTAGGAAGGGCATCCAGCTGTAGAAACTTGGCCAGATTGGAGCCTGGTACAGCCTTCTGGCTTACCAGCCCCCAGTCAAATCGTTCAACCCATGCCAGTATGGAAAGCAGACGTTAAACGATGACGACGATAATGATGATAATTCAGACTTTGGTTTGAGAATAACTTACTCTCTATCTTCCACCAGTGTCAGAAGCCATGGTAAAGGTCATAGAAGGCTGCGTTTCTTCCTCTCCCCAAACCATAGTAAAAATCTAAATATTCCCATTTGTATATGGTGTTAATAAACTTATGGGGAGGCATGTACAAACACATATGAAATTATGAACAGACAGATTCACAACAACCGTTTGGACCATTCTTGTAATCATAAAGTCTATTACTCACTGATTAACATCCATTCATTATGTCATAATGAATTATGAGGTATAAAAATAAACATTTAATAATTAACCTTTGTTTACGAATGAATAAATAAGCTTCAAAAAGAACATTGAGTTGTAAAACATTTCTCCAAAATGTTTATTGAAGTCTGAATTCACAAAAGTGTCAAAACTGAATGAAATGCATCTGCTACAGAAATATATATAAAAAAAAAGAAACAAGAAGAATTTCTTTTTCTAAATACCTGATATAAAATGAAGGCAGAGTATAGTAGAATGGATAAAAAGTCTGCTTTGTAACCAAACTGGGGAGGGACAAACACAAACATGCAGTCACACACACACACACACACACACACACACACACACACACACACATATACGATGGGATTTTTTCAGTATCCATCTACCATATCCAGGCACAAGGTTTTGGTTGGCCTGGGGCTATAGATGACACTTGCCCAAGTTATCACGCAGCGGGACTGAACCTGGAACCATGTAGTTGGGAAGCAAACTTCTTACCACACAGTCACACTTGCACTCATACTTAAATGATTTGACCAAAAGAAAGAAAGAAATCCTACCTTTGCAGATCTTTTTTTTTCTCTTGTTAACATGACAAGTTAATAAGGTAATTAAAGTAATTAAATCCCATCAAATGAAAAGCATTTAACTAAAGAGCCCCACCAATAATAAATAAAATAAAAAGCGCATTTAAGCTTAATTTTCAGTGTGGTCTTAACTTGTGAGGGCACTTCAGAAGTAGAAACTACCAATCACATTTAGCAAATAGCTGTCAACTGGCAATTTCAACATTAATAGGTCAACTGATAATCTATCTGACATCAAAGAGGAATAAGTACTCTTGACCTGATTAAAACATTTGATAAAGCAGCTACAGCTTCTCTAAACTTCTCCAGTTTGCCCACCCCACTTTTTTGTTTATAGTTTGTTATTTTCATGAAACTGCTGAAACCATTCTCAAACTTTTATGCTCCAAAGTCGTGAAATAAAAATACCATAAAAACACAAAAGAGATACGATTCTCAGGAAGTCTTAAGATCTTGCCCTTATTGTACAAATATTTAAAGAACGGTACTGTTCTGTTCCTGTGGTTTCAAAGACCCTTGTTACACTTGTGTGTTATTTTAGAAAACAAAAACAGTTTCCACACAGATTAAGGAGATAGTTTTCTTTGTCTTCTGCCAAATTAATGGCTCTTGGAGTAGCTTCTTCAAAGAATGCCTCTTCACAGAATCTACTCAACCTATTTTTTGATTTTTTTTTTCCTTTTAAATAGTTATTTAATGTTTTTGTTTTGCGCTGGCATGTTTCTGCAGGATTGATAATGAAATCAAATCAATCAGGGGAAAGGACAAAAATAGACTTTGGTATCTTGAGCAAATGAAATGAAAATGTAAACATGTAAAGTCACTTATTAAATGTTGTTATTACAGATTTCTCTTTTTATTACTGAACAGCCTAATTTTTTGGAAGTATTACATCAGTATCAGATAAAAGAAAACATTTCTTATAAGAAAAAAAAAAATATTTAAAAGTAATTACAAATTGAAAACTCATATTAAAATATCTATTCTTGGAGTAGTAAAGGTTTGAAAATTCCATTCCATTCCATTTTTGATGTAAAATATGATGTTGAGTTATTGAGCCTCATGGAAGCAATGACAAGTGACTGAGACTTCTAGCGATTTACTGTGCTTTGAGAAGACATATCAAACTAAGTGAATTGTGGTCTTTGCCAGTGCTAGTAACACATAAAAGACACACATACCAGTGACATGTTAAAGGTATCCAGTACACTCTGTAAAGTGGTTGGCATTAGGAAGGGCATCCAGCTGTAGAGAGATCTTGCCAACACAGGTAACTGGAGCCTGGTGCAGCTCTCTGGCCTACCAGCTCCAGTCAAATAGTCTAACCCAGTGTTTATCAACCTTTTTACTCTTGTGTAACCCTTAAAATAAATTGCATCTCAAGGAACCTCAGAACAAAAAAATATTATATACCATATCTTTCTCATAGTTTTTCATCGTAGTTCATGTGGTAAATATCATATATATATATATTAATAGTAATGGTAAGACAACAAAAGAATGAAAGAGACTTCGATATTATGTAAATAGAGGAATTTATCTGTAATATAATATGTGACAATTGTTCAGTTGCAATAATAAGACTGGGTTATCAATGTCGGGGCGGAAACCTGCTCTGGCATCTCTTCAGTTATTGAGGCAATCGAAATGTGCTATGTACCTCGATAACTGAAGAGTTGCCGGGAGAAGGTTTCTGCCCTGACATCTGAAACTCAGAGTCTTATTATGGCAACCGAATAATTGTCACATATTATATTACAGATATATTTATGATTGTTATATTTTTTCAATAACATAAAAGGTTAGATAGGATGATGTCTATATTAAAATATTATAATAACCAATAATATGTTGTGCATGTATAGTAATATTACGATCATGAAATTAGCATTAGCTTATCTCACTCTTTCTCGTAGAACCCCTAGGAACCTTTTGCAGAACCCTAGGTTTCTGGGGAACTCCGATTGAGAAAGGCTGGTCTAACCCATACCAGCTTGGAGAATGAATGTTAAATGATGATGAAAAAAAAAAAAAAAAAATGGAGGCCAAAACATTTACACTTGCTTTTAATATGAACATAAGGTAAATGATAAATACATAAAAATGGGACAAAAATTGCTAAAGTAGTCTTGAAAGATATGCAGTTTGAAAGATATGCACATTTAAAATGAAGGAGCAGTAAATAGAGCCGCTGCTGAAAGCAGGTTTAAATAAAGTTTCTGTGAGGAGATAATTTATTTGAGACTTTGGCCCATAAAGTGTACCATTGCTGACACTAGTAATGGTACACTGAGGAACATTATTGCATTTATCTTAAACCAAACATGTCAAAAACTTCAAGAAATTTAATCTATTTGCTACACACATATACAGCTAATAGATAATGCATCTCTCCCCCTCTCTCTCTCTCTCATACGTACATACATATATTTGGTGCAGGGGTGGCTGTGTGCATCTGCTGTTACGTTCTGAGTTCAAATTCTGCTGAGGTTGACTTTGCCTTTCACCCTTTCAGGGTTGATAAATTAAGTACCAGTTACGCACCGGGGTCGATGTAATCGACTTAATTCCTTTGTTTGTCTCCTTTATGTTTAGCCCCTTGTGGGCAATAAAGAAATAAGAAGCTTCCTTCCCAACCACATGGTTCTGGATTCAGTCCCATTGTGTGACACCTTGGGAAAGTGTCTTCTACTATAGCCTTGGGCTGACCAAAGCCTTGTGAGTGGATTTGGTAGACGGAAACTGAAAGAAGCCCGTCATGTATGTTTATACATATATATATATATATATATATATATATATATATATATATATATATATATATATATATATATATGCATATATATACATACATACATACATATATATATGTATATGTATATATATATGTATGTATATATATATATATATATATATATATATATATATATATATATCTATGCATATATATACATACAGACATACATACATACATACATATATATATGTATATGTATATATATATGTATGTATATATATATATATATATATATATATATCTATGCATATATATACATACAGACATACATACATACATATATATATGTATATGTATATATATATGTATGTATATATATATATATATATATATATATCTATGCATATATATACATACAGACATACATACATACATACATATATATATGTATATGTATATATATATGTATGTATATATATATATATATATATCTATGCATATATATACATACAGACATACATACATACATACATATATATATGTATATGTATATATATATGTATGTATATTATATATATATATATATATATATCTATGCATATATACATACAGACAGACATACATACATACATATATATATGTATATGTATATATATATGTATGTATATATATATATCTATGCATATATATACATACAGACATACATACATACATACATATATATATGTATATGTATATATATATGTATGTATATATATATATCTATGCATATATATACATACAGACATACATACATACAATACATATATATATGTATATGTATATATATATGTATGTATATATATATATCTATGCATATATATACATACAGACATACATACATACATACATACATACATATATATATGTATAATGTATATATATATGTATGTATAT